>NC_133811.1:2871335-3171335 GCF_043250625.1 Sebastes fasciatus | reverse complement strand
GTTAAGGTCAGACATTGATCTTGAGTAGTTAAGGTTAGGCATTGATCTTGAATAGTTAAGGTTAGGCATTGATCTTGAATAGTTAAGGTTAGGCACGGATCTTGAATACTTAAGGTTAGGCATTGACCAGCAGTTTATCATGATATTATTTTCTCATTCTTTAGAATAAAACAGAACGGTATTTTCCCATCTGTACTTCTGTAATCTCTTCTTTTTTTGCTGGTGGACTATGCTCGTAGGTTGCCATTTTTTAAATCTCACATGGCTGACAGGCGTATCATAGCAACGCTGTCACTCATCACTTGTGAGTGACAGTGTGCTTCTGAGGGATTACAGATCAGGAGGAGGAGCAGGTTCTGTCAGGACATAGAATGAGCACAAAATCTTCTTCCAACTTTTTTTGACATTTATTTTGTCAAATATTTCAATGACATTTTTCCAGCCTCTCATTGACTCCTCTGTTTCTCGCTGTTCTTGTCCATCTCTTCCTCTCAGGTCGCTTTGCTGTGCGTGACATGAAGCAGACCGTGGCCGTTGGTGTCATTAAGGAGGTTGAGAAGAACGATGGCAGTGGTGGAAAGATGACCAAGTCTGCAGTGAAGGCGACTGGAGGGAAGGCCCCCGCCGCCAAGAAATGAATTGTCATGCAGGACGTCCAACAAAAGGTCACGTCTCAGCAGCCATCCCCTCTTCATCCCAACGCCGTCTTCTGGCTTGTGATGATTAAAAGCCATTGGAAAAGTTTCCGCCGGAAAGGAAGGCTTGTGCCTTTTAGGGAAAACTATTATAAAAAATTCGGTTGAAAGCAAAATAATAAAAATCTCAAACATGCCCAGTGAATGTGTTTCTTTTCTTGTTTTGCAACTTTTGAAAATATAACATCCTTTTTTTGTAATTATCTTTTTATTGAGTTTTAAAGAGAGAATGAACGTAACCCAGGGCTGGACTGGCCATCTGGCATACCGGGCGTTTTCCCGGTGGGCCGACGTCCTTTTGGGCCGACGTATGCCTTTTTTTTCTTCTTTTTTTTCGCCCATAAAACAGGTAAATCGTCCCATTTCTTTTCCTTAATTGACACTGGGCTGGCCCAATCGCTCTGTGCCCGGTAGCCACAGTGAGGAAGAGAGAGATGAGGGAGAGAGGAGGGAGGGAGATGACGGAGAGAGAGGAGGGAGGGAGATGAGGGAGAGAGAGGAGAAAGAGAGATGAGGGAGAGAGGAGAAAGAGAGATGAGGGAGAGAGAGGAGGGAGAGAGAGGAGAAAGAGAGATGAGAGAGAGAGATGAGGGAGAGAGATGGGGGAGAGGAGAGAGAGAGAGGAGGGAGGGAGATGAGGGAGAGAGAGGAGAAAGAGAGATGAGGGAGAGAGAGGAGAAAGAGAGATGAGGGAGAGAGAGGAGGGAGAGAGAGGAGAAAGAGATGAGAGAGAGAGATGAGGGAGAGAGATGGGGGAGAGGAGAGAGAGAGAGAGGAGGGAGGGAGATGGGGGAGAGGAGAGAGAGAGAGGAGGGAGGGAGATGAGGGAGAGAGAGGAGAAATGGAGATGAGGGAGAGAGATGAGGGAGGGGAGAGTTGTGAGGGAGGGAGATGAGGGAGAGAGAGGAGAAATGGAGATGAGGGAGAGATGAGGGAGAGGAGAGAGAAAGATGAGGGAGGGAGATGAGGGAGAGAGATGAGGGAGGGGAGAGAGAGTTGTGAGGGAGATGAGGGAGAGAGGATAAATGGAGATGAGGGAGAGAGATGAGGGAGAGGAGAGAGAGAGAGATGAGGGAGAGGAGAGAGAGAGAGAGATGAGTGAGAGAGATGAGGGAGAGAGTGTAGAGTTTGCGGTAAGCAGTTCTGGGTTAGCTGCCTGGCTCATCATGTCATGAGAGATGAGCAGTGCTCTAGTGGGCCGGTACGTAGCGGTACGCAGTATTTTACCTATTTTATTCCTTATGACGTACCGTGACTTTTTCATGCGTACCGGAGCTTCTCACAAGCTGCCGGTACTCTCCTCTGCCCTCTCCATATCAGGTTCTCTGGGAGATTCATAACGGCGCAGAGCCAGAGTTTTTGCGCCGCGTGGGTTCCCGTAGTGAACGGAAGCGCCGCGCTATTAATCTCCGCACGAGCTGAAGCCTGTTTACTATCCATCTCTCTCTCTGTGTGTGTCTCTGTGTCTGTCTGTCTGTCTGCCAGGGGCGGGTCCAGAGTGAGGGCTGGCACTGCCCCCCCCCCATCAGAGTCTGAATGTGATAGGTCCGATAAGACTCAACAAACATATATGATGATCTAATGTATAACGGATACACTGTATGAGACCCATCTAAAGTTCACAACATGTTTTAATAAGGAATTCAGCATCATTGATATTGTGACTTAATGTACAGTAACTTATACATTTATTTATTTTTAACTTTATTGCCATTAATACAAATTAACAGGCAATTAATCATCACAAAACAAAACCGCCTTGAGACTGGGCCTCACTTGTAGTACATGTACACAAAAACCAAGTAACGCCGCATTTGGGTGGAGTGCACACACATCCACCCACATACATACCTACAAAAACTGTACATCAAAGACAAGACAATTAAGTACAGGAGTCCTGACTAAGGTATTCTATAGCTAACATCCATCTCCTTTTAAAAATAGGCAATTTCAGTTGTACCTGGGTAGTCATGTTTTCCATCATGTACACCTGTTTGACTTTTTGTAACCATTGAGCAATTGTGGGAGGGTTAGTCTTCATCCAATTAATAGTGATCATTTTTCTTCCAACCATCAATAAGATATGCAGTACATAGCACTGATCTGTGGTAAACAGGCGTTCAGGTGATACTTCCAGCAAGAATAGTAGAGGGTCCAGGGGGGATGTCCATCTCCAAGATTTTCTCAATTTCTTCTTTGACATTTTTCCAAAATGTTTGTATTTTCGGGCAGTCCCAAAATATATGAGTATGGTCGCCGACCATGCCACAGCCTCTCCAGCATAGGTTAGTAGAGTTGTTTTTAAAAACACATGCTACCAGCGGGGTCCTAAAGAACCTCATCTTCACCTTCCAGTCAAATTATTTACATAGCTGGCTTACTATGCCTCTGTGACATCCAGAACATATGCTTTCCCAGGCATCATTGTCCACTATCATATTCAACTCAAGTTCCCATTGTCCTTTAATATGTAAAGTGTTATCTGATGTGTCTAACATTAGCTTTTTGTACATATGGGATATTTGTTTTTTTGTTGAAGTAGAGTGTTCAAACATTTGTATAAAATGGGTTTCTATATTAGCTGGTTCTCTTTTAATATTCTCCCAGTCTTTGTGTTTTGTAATATAATGTCTAACTTGTAGATATCTATAAAGGTCGCTTGAAGGTAAGACAAACTTGTCCTGGATTTGTGAGAAAGATTTAAACACATTTCCATCAAGAAGTTGGTTAATTATTTTCATCCCACTTTCATTCCACCTTTTATATGCATTGTCGTTCATGGATGGAAGAAACTCTATATTTCCTGCTATGGGCATGGCCCATGACAAACTTTCCTGAGATTTAAAGGTAAAATTAGAAGTTTAACATAAAAATGCTGTTGCAGAGTACTTATTATTTTGTTATTTTCATTGTTTTAAAGTCACCAGAATTCAGGAAACAAAGTTTTTGAAACTAAAACCATTTCTTAGTCTGGGATGTCTTACAAGCATCCGATAGTATTCTGAACCATCTTTCTTCCTCTGTTCAACTTCCTCCAGCTTAATCAGATACATCAGTTCAAAACAACAACAAATAATGTTGCTTTGAAAGACGGTTTCCAGGATACAAAGTATTTTAGTCATCTAACATTGAGTTCAAGCTAACCATGACACCTCATACCAACTCTGAACTGGAAAAGACTGGTTTCAAGTGATATGCAAATGATTACTGGAATAAACTATAAAGCAAACTAAAGTTAGAGACACTCACTCCTCTCAGGGACTTCTACATATAATATTTTTATTGACTGGTTGGTCACCATTTTGGTCTAGACTGAAATATCTTGACAACTATTGGATGAATTGCCATGTAATGTGGTGTAGAGATTCATGGTGCCCAGAGGATGAATCCTAATGACTTTGGTGATCCCCTGACTTTTCCTCTAGCACCTCCATGAGGTTGATGTTAGTGGTTTTGAGCAAAATGTCTCACCAACTGCATGAATTGCCATGAAATTTGGTACACACATTTATGTCTTCCACGGAATGAATTGCAGTCACTTTGGTGATCCTCCTCTAGCACCACCATCAGGTCAAAATAGGTCTAACACTTTGGTTATGACCAAATATGTGTAAAAACAATGAATAAGAAATAATCTTAAAGGGACTGTTTGTAACTTTTTAAGCGTATAAATGTACCGGGTCGGGACATATGCGCGCTCGCATATGCATATGCATATGCGCGCTCGCATATGGCTGAAGTCTCTGCTCCTCTGCCTGCTCGCCTTCACTCAGACACCGCGCGCGTTCTCGCGTACTCGCTCCACCTCTAGACGTGAACGCACGCTCACTCCACACTGCAGAAGAGTTAGTTTAGCTCTTAGAATATCTAGTGAATGTGGACGTTTGAGCAGAAATAACTGCTGCAGCTCCTCCAGACCAACAGAGGTTTCCCGTGTCTTGTGAAGTGACGGGGCTCTGCAGCATGAAACGTTGTCGTCTCGTTACCGACTCGGTGCCGGTGTCTCCCCTGTTCTCTCCGGCTGCGGGCGGAGACGACAACGTTACTCGCTGTGGAGCCCCGCTGCCTCAGCCTGCGCTGAAGTAGGAAAAGCCAACTCTAGGATCAGCATTGATTCATGGCGAGACCTTCGTCTGGTCAGCTAACATTACTGCCAAGCAGCTGAAATATAGAGTGATATTGTGGTTTTAGCTGACGTGTGTCGCCTCACTGTTTTGAGCGATGCTCGTTCATGTCGAGCGAGCAAGCGTGAGCCCAACGCTGACTTTCGTTGACTTAACGGCCACAGGTGTCGCTGTTAACAAGCATTTCTGAAAGTTACAAACAGTCCCTTTAACTAACAGCACATTTTAGGCTGTACTCAAACAATGCATTTCAATAAGGGCAATGCTTATTTTCCTCTGCAGATTCTAATATGATTATGTTCTCAGAAAAGTAATTTCTTTTGTGATTTACCCCCACGACCAGTCCAGGTCGATTGGGGACGAGGTGGAGGTCGCTCTACCTACAAGTACCTCGGGCTGCAGCTGGACAACAATAGACAATAAACACTGACCACCTCTACAGGAAGCAGACTGTACTGCCTGAGGAGGTTGCGATCATTCAACATCTGCACAAAACTCCTGCGGATGTTTTACCAATCTGTGGTAGGCATGGAGCTCGACTCTCTGGTGACGAAAGAACACTCAACAGACTGCTGGCCCTTCATCATCAAACAGAGGAGCTCGTTTAGCGGCAGGCTGCTGATCCCAAAGTGCTCCACAGACAAACTCAGGAAATCCTTTGTCCCCCAAGCCATCAAACTGTACACTCCCGCATTATATTCCATATTTGACATTTCTTTTTTTTAAAGTTATTTTTTGGGTGCATTTTTTTTTTAAAGCATTTTATTGATAGGACAGTGGGAGTCTTGGAAAGTGGGGAGAGAGAGAGACGACATGCGGAAAGGTCCACGTTGGGAGAGAGAGAGATGACATGCGGAAAGGTCCACAGCGGCTGAGGACTGAGCCTTTGCCAGATATGGGCGCCCGCTCTACCGACCGAGCTAACCAGGCGCCCATATTTGACATTTCTAAATATCTATATCTCCTATATTTTATTATCCAGCACTATATCACTTTCTGCACTATATAATTTTTAATAGTCCCGTATCTCAGTTTTTACCCTGCACTATATTCATTTTTAACAATTTCTTCATCTCCTGTTATTTTTTATATCTGGTATATTTTTTTATACTCTGTATTACTTACTTATGTCTTTTTACTAATATGTGCACTACTTACTTGTGCCGTTTTTACTAATATGTTTGCACTATGGAACTGTGATGCTGGAAACTTGAATTTCCCTCGGGATCAATAAAGTTACTATCTATTTATCTATCTATCTATCTATCTATCTATCTATCTATCTATCTATCTACATGCCTATTTGTGAACTTTTTAGGTCAAGATGTTCTCATAAATGGCCACCTAGTTATTTAGTTCAGGTACAATAGATGAACGGCTATGTGAAGAATTTAAAAGGTGTGCCTTGTTATAATGTAACACACTGGTGAAACTAGTTGGCCCAATAAGTGACAAACTCTTCATTGACTGGCAGTATCATTATTCATGGGTGGAACTGTGCAACTGGCACCATTTAGGTGTTATCCACAGATTGCATTTCATGGAAATTGAAATCTATCTGTCTATCTATCTATCTATCTGTCTGTCTGTCTGTCTGTCGGTCTGTCTGTCTAATGGTTTGGATTACATCATCAGTGGATGAAATGTTTTCTGTAATTGACTGCATTGGTCTCTAATGGATTGTAATGGATTGTAATGGTTTCATTTGTTTATACTGTTAGCAGTTCCTTCCACTGGTTTCTTGTTGCAATGGTCTCTGCTGTCTGCAATGACTTCTGTTACAGGTTGTAGTTGTGGGTTGCCATGAATGGATTATTTCAAACGTTTGCGGTTTAATCTCAAAATACCTGACATTTTGGCATGGTTGCTTGTTGTTGAATGTTGGTGTGGTTGAAGTATTCAGGTCATTTACATGAAGGTACAGTGTGTAGGATTTTGGTGGATCTATTTTGGCCGCTTGTATTCACAATCTCATTTTTCCACTACCCAAAGCTCATGACCATAGGTGAGGGTCGGAACGTAGATGGACCAGTAAATCGAGAGCTTTGCCTTCCGGCTCAGCTCCCTCTTCACCACAACGGTCTTGTACAGCGCCCGCATAACTGCTGACGCCTCACCGAACTGCCTGTCCATCTCCCGCTTCATTTTACCCTCACTCGTGAACAAGACCCCGAGATACTTGGACTCCCTCGCTTGGGGCAGTGACTCACTCCTAACACCGTTTTCCGGCAGAGAACCATGGCCTCAGACTTGGAGGTACTGACTCTCATCCCGACCGCCTCACACTCTGCTGCAAACCGCCCCAGTGCGTGCTGAAGGTCACGGTCTGATAGAGCCAACAGAACCACATCATCTGTAAAGAGGAAATATGGAATTCTGAGGTCCCCAAACCGGACAGTCTCCTCCCCCCGGCTGCTTCTTGAGACCTTGTCCATGAAAATTACAAACAGAAGGTCATCGGTGACAACAAGGGATAACACTAGTGGAGGCCAAACCCTGGAAATGTGTTTGACTTTGTGCCGAGTATACGGACGAAGACTCACTTTGGTTATATAAGGGCCGGATGGCTCGTAGCAATGACCCCGATACCCCCATATTCCAACAGTATCCCCCCGCCCCCCATGGGGACACGGTCGTAAGCCTTTTCCAAGTCCAAATAACACATGTAGACTGGATGGGAAAACTCCCCTCCACCAGCCTGCGAAGTAAAGTGCTGGTCAACTGTTCCACGGCCAGGACGGAATCCGCATTGTTTCTCCTGGATCAGAGGTTCCCACAATCGCTCGGAGCCTCCTTTCACCCTTGAATAAACTTTCCTGGGGAGGCGAAGCCGTGTAATAATTATAGCACATCCTCTGGTCCTCCTTTTTTTTGTTCCTTTTTATTTTGTTCTACTGACACTGACTGCTTACTGTAATATACAAGAATGTCAGTTTGTCTAGCCGATTGCTGTTGTGTATCACACAGAGCTTTTTAGATGCCCATTTCAACATTAGGTCAAAGTTCACTGGGAAAAGTCAATACTGTAAAATACTGTAGTACACAGAAAAGGATATGCACATGTATTCATACAGAAAATGTATTTGTGTAGCAATGTACTGTCAAAATTTCCCAGAGCCCAGGGCGACCTCTTGCTTGCTTTGTCTGACCAAAAGTCCAAACAACAAAGATATTACATTTACAATGATTATTTTTAAAAGTAAAAATACTCATATTTGTGAATAATGCACCAGTGGGAATGATTTAAAAATGATTTAAATTTTTGTTTTTACTATCAAAACGGTTGCTGATTCATTTTCTCTTGGTCAGTCGATTACTCAACTAATTGTTTCAACTGTAATAACAAATAAACACAAGAAAATTGTGCGATGATTTAAACTAAATACAGAGCTGCGTAATTCCCGCAGACGATGAGATCATTCTTCTTTTGTTGCTTTTAGTGCCTTAAACCGGAACCCTTGCGTTTCTCCGCGATGTCTCTCCGGGGTCATTTACGGTGAACACCTCACTATAAATTTCTCTCGCCGGAAACGTAACGCCCTCTTTTAGTGATCCAACATGGCGGTGAGTACTGTCTCACATCGGACAATGGCGATCAGATATGAAGTTGTAGTTGAAATCCACATTCATCGGAGCTGTGGGGTCATCCTAACGACTGTTTGACCTACAGAGACTTATACTCCACTACGGAGGATTAAACTAGAGGCGTATTTCATTAATGAATGTAACAGAAGACAGTTAAACTAAAACACCGAGTGATGCTAACCGGCTAGCTGCTGTAGCATACGGTCCTCTGGTTCACTAGCAGCGACATACAGCCGTAACAGACGATATCACGGTTATATGATGACACAGTAGACAGGACTGCTCTTTAAAGTAGCTTTATTTAGTGTATAGAAGTTGTTGTTTGGTTTCCGGACACGTAGCGTTATGTGATCTATGATGATGCTAACAGCGGATGCTAACAGCAGCGGGGACATGTGTGGACATGTCCTCCGGCCAGCATGTGTTTGTCTCAGACTGATGGGAGTTTGATGTTGAGACAGAGAAGAACAGTGTGAGGACTCGGGGAGTTAGATAATACTAATAAAGTGAATGTTAAACTGAAGCTCGTGTTGACTGTGAAGTAGTTGAAACGTTGGTTTAGCTTCCTAGCCCGAGCTAACCTGCTAGCAGGCTAACCAGAGTAGGTGTTCTCAACATGGCAGCAGCGGTGGACGAGGTGTCCCAACTTCTTCGTTCTGTGTGGTGTCCCGAGTGGTTGCCTCGATGTTTCTGTCACTTCGTGGTGTGACTGTAACCCTGTATATGTTGTTGTGTCCTCCAGGAACAGGGTGAGAAGAAGGAGAACCCCATGAGAGAGCTTCGCATCCGGAAGCTCTGCCTGAACATCTGCGTCGGTGAGAGCGGAGACAGACTGACCCGTGCTGCTAAGGTGCTGGAGCAGCTCACAGGGCAGACACCCGTCTTCTCCAAAGGTCAGTGTTTGTGTGTGTGGGGAGGAAAGACTTCAGATGGTAGGACTTTGAGCTGTGGAAGGGTTAAAGCATTTGTAGTGAAGTAATGTTTCATCAAACACGATGAAAAGGCCACAACACTTAATCCTAGAGCTGCCAAAGGTGGACGAGCAGCTGACAGTCGTGCTAAAACTTGACTTAAGGCTGGATGTGATTTGATAAAGTTCTTAAGATAAATTAGCTTTATAGTAGAGATGTTAATAATAACTGACATTAAGAATTTTAACCTATTAATGCTATCGGTTGAACGGTTAAAATAAATATTACAGATTAATTAAAAAGCTGAGCAAAACTCAGAAGCGGCTCACTTTGAGGAGAAAAGCTGGTCCACCTTAACAGCCCACCTTAAAAGAGAGTGAGCCGGCGTTGCTAGATACAGAAAGTTTGCTAGGGTCTTGAGCGGAAAAGTTGTAGCCTTTATTCACCGACAGATAAACTGTACACACACTGCACTGCTACGTTCACAGCTAGAACGCCACCGACAACCCCACACTCACCGCCGCCACACACACACGGTCTGTAGGACACTCGCTAACGCTGCGCCGGGCTGACGGACCGTATGTGTGTGTGACAACGGCGGCCAAGAAGCCACCGGCAACCCTTCAGCTGTGAACGTAGAACAAACTGACACGGTCTGTCGGGCACTCGCTAACATTACGCCGGACAGACAGAGCAACGTTACGCCAGGCAGACACAGCTGACAACCTCGTAGCTAAACTAAATGGTGCGGTAAAGTGGCTGCATGTGTCCTCGACAATACACGCAGCTCGGTGGCAGCTACAGTAACTCTCTCGGACGGGTGAACTGGGGACTCGGTTGTCTGTTTTGCTCATACACTGCAGCTGGCGCACCGCTGCATGCGACGCACTATTCATGTCGATTAACGGTTAATAATCCGTTAACGAGGGTCGGTTATCGGTTGAAACAAAAATTCTAAATTAGCATCCCTACTTTACAGATATCACCGTACTGTGTTTAACTTCTGTTGTTTTTTCTTTTGGCAGCCCGCTACACTGTGCGATCATTCGGTATCCGCAGAAATGAAAAGATTGCTGTCCACTGTACCGTCCGTGGAGCCAAAGCAGAGGAGATCCTGGAAAAAGGACTCAAGGTCAGAAAGTCATATTGCTTGTACCTCTACATTTCTCACTAGTTCAGTCATTCCTAGGTTTTTTTTATTTGGCATGTGACTGACTTTTGGCTGCTTTTGGTCTGTTTTTGTTACCTTTCCTTTTTAAATTGATGTAAAGTACATAGTGTTGGACAGAGTTGACGTGCTCATCATGTAAACTATATTTTGCCTCGTACCCAGGCTTGCTAGTCCAGTTGACACTGTGGCTTTAATTTTGTCATGATCAAGTTACCAAAAACAAAATGCAAGCGGAGAAATGAAAAAGTAATGTGTGAATATTTTCATCGGACAGTTTATTTGTTATGCACTAAGGCTGTTTAATTAACATTTTTGCGTTTTATCAACTAACAGAGTTGTATTACAATGTTGTGAACATAATATTGCTTCCAGGTACGCGAGTACGAGTTGAGAAAGAACAACTTCTCCGACACCGGAAACTTCGGCTTCGGTATCCAGGAGCACATCGATCTGGGCATCAAGTACGACCCCAGCATCGGTATCTACGGACTGGACTTCTACGTGGTAAGTGGCCAAGAATGTAATATCCTAAATGTAGCTGGTTGGAGGTGATGGTTTTGAGGATGTGGTGTGGTGGAGAACAAACAGATATGCAAGAGTTAATTCTTTTTTCTTTTTTTTTGTAGTTGTAATAAATTGTTGCTCAATATTTGTCACAAAAAATTTAAAATATCTGTTAGGTCTTAACGTATTGAGCATTAAACTTGACTTTGAGCATCTCAAAGTCAAATTTAATGCTCAATACGTTAAGACCTAACAGATATTTTAAATTTTTTGTAAAGTGTGACATGATTTGTGCTTTACACTAGGGTTGGGTGGTTTACCGGTTTCATCACCGTCACCGGTGTCACGTTCGGCCACAACATGGATTTTGCATTACCGTGATAAACGTTACCTTTTTGGTTTAGCACACATTTGCGCACACACGTTTTGGTTTAGCACACACACATTTAGTTTTTGCACACACACACACAACGGAGATACAACACCCGGTAAACTGTCACACCCGCACAGGTTGTCTATGGATACGCACTACCACCCTTTCATTTCGTTGGGTAACCTTTTGCTTGTCAGTTTGACGCCCAAGTTAACAGGTGATTTATGGTCGCCGTAGTGAAGCTGACACAAGGTGTGCGCAGAGCACCTGCTAGAGCAGCCAAACAACCCGGGTGAGCAGCTCGACTCGTACATGTGTGGCGTCCACACAGTCAGCCTTGCTGGAGCTGCTACTGCCAGCCCTCAACAGATCATTTTCTGTCTGTTTTGGCCGAAAAGTGCCTGCATCACGCGAAAAAAATAGGCGACACGGTGAATCTGTAGATGAGGCGCCTGTAGCCGAGCCACGCTGCCCACGGCCCATGTGTCTTCTGTACAGTACTGGTCCAACAGTGTGATTACGCTGTATATTTTCGAACTCTTTCTCCGTGTGGGTTACGATGTAAGAGGTTCTGTCAGCTTTCTGTTTCTACAAAGATGTAAATTAAATTAAATGTAATTCCCAGTTTGGCTATGGTGGAAAAAAGGTGGAAAAATCCTGTTTCCTAATTCTTTATTGCTGAGATCCAGGTTGCTCGACAGTCAGCTGCAGTTCACTCACAACTGAAAACAACAGCATGACTGTTGTTTATTAAAACTGAATGAATCACATTACATTTACATCAAGGGGTAGGCTGCTACTCCCAAAACACATGTAGGCCTATAACTCATTTTCAATTTGGAGCCAATAAATGCACTGTTTTTAAGATGTGTCCCCTTACATTGCCAATAGAAAGAAAAGAGGTAGAATCATGATTTGATGGAGTATCCCTTTTAACTTTGTAATACCGTCACCGCTAAAAACCAAAAGAATTACCGTGATATACATTTTAGGTCAGATCTCCCACCCCTGCTTTACACACAAAGATGTTGCAGCTGAGTTAATAAATGTCTGCAGAATGGTTGGATTTGTGATTTATTTGAAATTTAGTTTAACTTGCTGTTTGTTTAAAATGCTGTTTGTCCAAGTTGTTTGAAAGTTATGTCTGTCTGAAGTAAATCATGTCCATGGTCAGCTGACAGCTTGTTGTTTACCGACTTTGAGACCTGATACAGTACCAGAGGTGCAGATACCAAAAGTTTACTTGTTAATGTCTGTCTTTGCCAAATATAAACAGTCTCTGTAAAAGTAACTGTTTTCTTGTGGAAAATAAGCAATTTCTTACATCCATCAGAACTAAATGTAGTGCTGAAACGACAAGCTGATTAATTTTCATTTGATTAAATAATTGACCGTGTAAGCAGGTGATTGATCTTTCAAATCATTTATCTAGTAAAGATTTCTTAGTTGCAGCTTCTCAGATGTAAACAGATTCTCCTTTTTGTTTTTATATTGTAAATTGAATGTTGTTTGACTTTTCAGGTTGTAGAGAATCAACACTGGACTTTTGTTAGTCTTCTTAAATCCCTGAATTTTCCAACATTACATTTAACCAGTACTGAAGTCAAGAGGCCAGACAACAAATACTGAGTGCTGATCTTGATTGATGCTTTTGGAGTGTTTGTGTATTATGGACAGACGGGGTTGAAGCTTTTCTGACCAGCTCTGTCCCCCACCCCCCCTCCTTGTGTTCAGGTTCTGGGCAGACCCGGCTTCAGCATCGCCGACAAGAAGCGGAAAAGAGGCCGCATCGGTTTCAGGCACCGCATCCGCAAAGAGGAGGCCATGCGCTGGTTCCAGCAGAAAGTGAGTGTTGTCACGGGTTCACACACATCCTGCGACGTTAAGACGTTAAAGATGGGAGATTTAGTATCTTATTTACAGAAACTCTAAACTCATAAGTTGGCTTTGTTTAACCAGAGTGGTGTAATGTTTTCACCGTCAACCCCCAACAACATGCTTAAGAAACTGCTACTTGATTGTGAACGGAATCCAGTTCATTTTAATACTTTCATTTGGTTTACTGCACTTTGTGGATGTGTAATATTTTCTCCATTGTTGATCATATTCACACGGCGGCCATTTTGCTCTTACATCAAGCTCAGGGTGGGAAGGATCTCCGGAAACTACTCGGCTATAAAGCTGTGGTGCAGTGGTCCAAACATTTGAATTGTGTATCCCTGCCTAGTGTTGAAATAATCAAATGTTGACAAGATGCGTCTGTAAAGATCCCCAAAAGAATCCTCACAAAAGAGATGAAGCAACTGGATTCAAGGTTCCATCCACGATGTTGAAAGAGACGAACCGGCATGTTGCTATTTGACATTAGCTAAGTGAGTTGGGGCGGCTGTGACTCCGAGGTAGAGCAGGTCGTCCACCAATCGGAAGGTCGGTGGTTTGATCCCCTCCGGTCACATGTTGCAGTGTCCTTGAGCAAGATGCTTAACCCCATATTGCTCGCGAAGGCTATTCCGTCGGTGTGTGAGTATTTGGATTAGATCCTGATGGGCAGGTTGGCACCTAGCTGACATGTAGTGTAAAGGGATTTGAGTGGTCGGAACACTAGAAAGGCGCTTTATAGATTCAAGTACGTTTACCATAAGTTGGCAAGTATCTAACTTGCTAGCTAAAGTTGTCTTAAGGAGTCAGTGCCTTGGCTTGCAATGTCAATGTTACAATGAACTATTTTGTCAGAGGAGACCTCACCAGCCTGTAGGCCTATTAGTTTGATACATTAGTAATATGACCGCGGGCTATGGAAGGCCTCTGGAAGGAGGCTGGGACACGGGCGGACACGGGTCTTGGGGTGCGAGCTAGCTAATGTTTGCGTTGGCATTCATTAGCTAGCTAATTTAGCTTGCTAGCAAGTTAGCTACTTACCAATTTAGCTAATGTTAAATAGCAACTCGCTGGACATCGTGGACGTAACCTCGACTACAGTTGCTGCGTCTCGTTGTTTGGATTCTTTTTCTACTTATCTGTCCACGTTTGATTGTTTAATCTCTTAGCTGGGTGCACAAGTCCATGTTTAGATCACTCCACCACAAAGCTGTCTGACTAGTTCCCAGAGATCCTTTACCAACCTCAGTAAGAGCAAAATGCCCACCATGTGAATATGGTCCATTTGGGGTTGATTGTTGCGTCTGTGGCGGTCAGCCCCCTCGTGGCCCCCTGCAGCTGAAATATTATATTTACAATCAAATTTCTTTAATGTTTTTATTTTCTGTTGTCTACAATCTAATATGTGTTCTTATTTCTCTTCCTCAGTATGACGGCATCATCCTCCCCGGCAAATAAAGGACCACCTTTTGATGTTGTTTGTAACAAATTAAATGGGAAAAAACTGACTCTTTGTCTCGTGTTGTTACTGTAGTAGTTTGATAGTGTACACGTTTTAGACATGGCTGCTTACTTTTGAGTGTCTCGTGCTTCCAGATAATTTTCACTTAACCCCCTGAGACCTGCAATCCTAACTGACTTTACTGTCTTTCAGAGGCTGTAGCAGGTGTTGGCGCTTAAGTGAAGCTACATATATCATATGAAACTATAAAACCTAAGGAATCTATCGATAACATCGTATAACGTTCCAAAGTTGGGCTAAATTTTGGCGAGGGAAAAACTGTCATGGCCATTTTGAAAGTGGTCTCTTGACCTCTGACCTCAAGATATGTGAATGAAAATGTATTTTTTTTTGCATGCAGTATCGATGTTATTGTCTCTTATTCTAAAATGGTGTATTTGAATATTTCTGCATACTGGGGTTCCTAAACAGTCTGAATTACATAAATTGGGTATCACTGTAAAGCTGAGACTGTTGTGGATCCAATGAGCCCAACTGTATTCATGTGATGTTAGTCCACATAGGAGACATTTCATTGTAGTGAGACCATTTATTGAAACTTGACATCACTGTATAAAATGACCTGTGGTGACCTCTAGGATAATCACAGCCTCATGAAACTTCACAGCCACAAACTAGAGACCTAGAGCATTCAGAGGATGGATGAATCAAACTAGAGACCTAGAGCATTCAGAGGATGGATGAATCAAACTAGAGACCTAGAGCATTCAGAGGATGGATGAATCAAACTAGAGACCTAGAGCATTCAGAGGATGGATGGATCAGACTAGAGACCTAGAGCATTCAGAGGATGATTCTATGGTGTTCCTCAAGGTCTTGGTGTCTTAATGTGGTATTTTCTTGATCATTTTTATCAATTCTCCAGTGATAAAAAATTGTTAAAATTCCCACCAAATCTGTGTAACAAACGGTATCAACTCCAAAAATTGCTGCAACAATTTATGAGACATAATGGAGCATGGGCATGGACATCAGATACTTCTATCATAATGTTCTAAACCCTTACACACTTTCACAATTAATTTGTTTATTTCTGAGTTGTGACCAGAACAACTTCAGCTGCATCTCAAATGAATCTTCATGTTCTCAGCTTTCAGATGATGTACATCACTTCTATGTGACATCTACTGTTGACCTGCTATCTCCCCCTAAAGACCCCCTGTAACCCCTGTAATTTTTCAATGTGAAACATTAAGTTGTTTTTACATTGTGGTATTGCTTTTACTTGAATAAGGGATCGGAGTCCTTCCACCATTGCATCTTTAAAGTATCTGTCAATCACACACCCTGCAACTTTAAAGAATGATCCATTTTATTGCTGAATTCAATGCTCAATTTGATCTTAACCTGACCTGATCTTATATGACGTGTTTCTTGCAGCACACAAAAGCACAGCCGGTTTATACCTCTTTTCTGTGGTCAGACTACATTTCCCAGCAGCCCCAGTCTGTATGTATATATAAAAAAACAAGACAGGAAATGGGCATGTTTTGATCACATTGGCTTTATTCAGTGAAACCACCAGCACAGATCTCATCTAGTGACAAATACAGAGGGATTCATCCAATCAAATGAGCCAGATTAACCTCATGATAAAACAATATTCATCAATAACTCTCAATATGCAGCTACAGCTCTTAGCAGTTTGTGTTTCCACCTGCTGGAGTCTCACTGGTTCTTCAGTTGGTAGTTTGTCTTAGTTTCGGTAAAAATTTGATTAGTCAGAGAACGGCAAATGTTTTAAAACAAACACAGGTGAGGTGTCAATTTGTTCTTTATTTGTGGATTTTCTTTCTACATTTTTCAGATTTTTTATATAATTTTATGTATATTTTTCTCAATTTTCCTGGTTTCTTGTACATTTTTGTCTCTTATTTTACATTTATTTCTCACCTGTGTTGAGTTCACACCGCCTTCCTCTCGTGTTCACCTCGTAAACCTTCCGCATTGCACATATAAAATATTGATATATTTAAGTCCTACATCTATCTTTTTTTTAAATTCATTTTTATTACAGTTGAGCTACACTACTTCTGACAGATATAATCCATAAAATAAATAAAACAATAAACATTGGGCTGTTTATTGCTGACCTGCTTCGTTCCTCATGAAGAAATATTTAAAGTTTGCTAATGAGAAATCTTAATTATTGCAGTTTTTGTCAGATTTGGCTCATTTTCCTGTCGCGGCCACGCACTCGTCACTCATCTCTGTCACACACACACACACACACACACACATTCACACTTATTTTCACAGTTGAACACACACATATTTGTACACAAACTGCCAGTGGATTCACAGTGACGTTTGTTCAACCCACTCAAACGCAGACAGCCACTGATCCCGTCTTCCCATCATTCATCCTCCTCCTCCATCACCTCTCTACCTCCACCTGCTCCACTCCACTATTCATCCCGTATTCACCTTTTCCTTCTCAGTTTCCATCAATGTATAACCTCCTGAGACCACTGTGGATCATGCAAGCTCTCTTTGCGTCCTGGGCGTTTCATGGGTCTGTATCTGGTTGTATTTTAAATGAGCATCTTTCTCTTGTAATTATAATGGAGGTCAGATGTCAGGTAAATATGTTTTTAGGAACAACTAAAGTCACCTCAGGAAGGATTAAGAACCAATGCTTCATCTAAATTGTGTATATCTGTAGAAAATACGCAAACTTTTGTCCAATCAAATTCTCAATAATCATTGTTAATCATCATATTCCACAATATATTTTATGAAGAAAAAAATCTCTGCTAGGTTGCATTGTTTTCTACGGTACTGTTGTGTTGGGGTTAATGTCTTGTTTGTTGTCTGTTTGGTTTTTCTTTTCTTTTTTTGTGTAATTATTTGCAGACTGAAATAAATTTGAGTTTCAGTTTGAAGTAGGTGAACAACATACTGTACTGCTAACATACTGTAGCCTATATATCAACAGAATAAAGAGCAGACATGATCCAGATGTTCTCCAGAGGTTGAACCCGCCCTCCTCTCTTCTAGTCTCTCCCTTCCTGTCTCTCTATGCTGTGATGGGTTGTGAAGGAGCCATGCTGCTCTCTCTGCTCCGGTTCTTCCCGGCTTGCTGCTGCTCTTCGTGGGCCGGGGTGTTGCGGTGCTGCTGTCGGCGCGGTGCGTGGCGTGGCGGCAGGGTCATGGTGCAGCAGGACACTCCCACCGTGGGCTCGGGCAGATCCTCCGCCACGGACCAGCTGTCTGTGGCCGGGTCGTACTTCTGGACGGCCGCCTTGTAGCGCTTCTCCGCCTCGTTCCAGCCTCCCAGCAGGTACAGCTTGTCGGCCAGCGGAGACAGCCCGGCTGTGCTCACACCGAGAAGAAGAGGGGCGATGCGGCTCCATGCGCTGCTCTCCGGGGAGAAGACCTCCACAGAGAGCACATCCACCCGCTCGCCACCGGGTCCCAGCTGGCTTCCTCCCACCACGTACACCTTCCCTCCGAGGGCGGCGGAGCAGTGCCAGCCGCGGGGTGTCTCCATTGGGGCCTTCTCGCTCCAGGTGTCGGTGTCCACGTTGTAGCACGCCACAGAGCGGGAGTAGGCGCAGTTGATGTACCCGCCGGTCACCAGGATGTCTCCGGAGGGCAGGGTGGCACTGGAGTGGCAGCAGCGGGGCACTTCCATGGGCGCACGCATCTGCCAGGTGTTGGTGGACGGCAGGTAGCTCTCGGTGGTGGCCAGCAGACCCTCCACGTTTCGCCCGCCGATGGCAAAGAGGCGGCCGCCGCTGGCTGCCAGAGAGAAGTGGGTGCGGCGCTGACGCATGCTGGCCAGGTGGAGCCAGGTGTTGAAGCGAGGGTCATACCTGTTGGAGGTAAAGGTCAGAGGGTTCAGAGGAGATCTCAGACTCCCAGAGGAAGCACCATACCGACTGACATGATGAGGGCCTTCAGGTTTGTCCTGTTTCACGTGATCTTGAGGCCCGGTGTTGAACAGGAGGCCCGTCTCAAAATCTAGTTTTAGGATTTTACATTACACGGTGCATGTTCAGATTACCAACCTGCAGATTTGAGACTACGTAGGCTACAATGCAGAGAGGGAAAGTGACGGGGGGGTGGATCCAGCTATGGGTTTGTGTCTGACCATACCCTGGTTACTGTGTTTAGTTCAGACTATGGCAGCTCCTCCTACCTGCTGAGGGTATTGACGGCGTGCTTGGCCTGGTTGCGGGCGTCGTTCTGGTCCTCTCCTCCTGCCACGTACAGGAAGCCGTCCATCACAGCCACACACTGGTTGAAGCTTTTCGCCGGCAGCTGGGTGAGGTGACGCCAGGTAGCTGCTCCATCACGAGGATCCCTCCACAGCACCTGGACACAGAGGTCAAAGGTCAGTGAAGTATTTTCTTCTTGAGTTTTGGCGAATAATAGAGACAACAATAACCAAAGCACCGACCTCGCGGCTGAGAGCTCTCTCTGTGAGTGATGGTCGACCACCGACTGTGAGCAGAGTCTGCTGACCGGCTCGGACCTGTGTGCGTCGGGACTGCAGGGTGTTCTGCTGGTAGGGCAGCAGGTGGTAGTTCATGGCGTCCACCAGCAGGCGGTGACAGTGAGGGTCCATCATCATGCGGGGAACCGGTTGGATCTGACTCACCAGCTCGCTGGCCGGGATCGTCTCAAAGCGGATGTGAGACAGCAGCTCTGCGGCGTGACTCTGACGAGAGGCGTCGAAGTCGAGCCATCTCATGGCCAACTGGAGGGAGAGATGTTTACAGTGAATATATATATATATAATATACAGTTTGTCATTTGTTATAATTAGCTTTATAGAGCACCTTTCAAAACCCAACTTACAAAAATGGCTTCATATGTAGCCGTGAAGCTGTCTGAGAGTTATCAAGTTTAAAATTATAACTACATCAATAAATAATATTGTTAGTTTAAGGTGGAAAATAGGAAATAAATATTGTTCGGTAAAAAATAGTAATAGAAATGAATAAATTAATGATTAAATGTGTGCCAAGACCAAAAAGTTCCATCGATATAAGAAATAAAGAGACAATAGAGAAAAAAAGCCTGAATCAGGACAATAGTTATATTCAGTGCCGACAGACTCACATTTGGTCCAGTTTATAAATACAACGATCACTGCGTCTCTCAGCTGTCTGTCTATTTAGGTCTGTAACAGAGTTGTATATTAATAAACGAGCTCTCTTCTTGCATACAGTGAGTTATAATTGGTGGGTTCTGCTCACAGTCGACCTGCAAGTGACTGGCTGATCTGTGTTATGCTCTGAGCAGCTGGTCTGGGCTCTGTTTTTAGGTCTGGATGAAAATAGCAGGAAGGCCCAGAGGGTCGCCTCTGAGAAGACCTGGCACCTCTCCTCATTTAGGATATCAGAAGTGAATATATTCACTTGACAGCATATCCCTTTTCAACCTACATTTTCAGCCACAAATTTCCACCTTTTGCCCTTTAAAAGACAACGTTTGACCTCTGACCTGGAAGGCAGTGACCTCAGAAGGCAACAACAGCGAGTCGTCCTGCAGGAAGGCGGAGATCTGCTCCAGGGTCAGCTGGGTGAACAGCGGCGTGTCGGCGAACTGCACAAAGTTCTCCAGGACGAAGCGGCGGGCGGCGTCGCACACCGGCACCAGGCTGTAGGCGGCGGCGATGTTCCAGATGTAGACACAGGTCTGCACGTTGAGCTCGGCCAGCAGGAAGTCCATGCACATCTTGAGGAGTTGAGGGATCTGCAGGGTGGCGGCGGCCGAGGCGGTGCAACCGATGGTGTAGAGGGACATGTGGACACGACCCAGGTAGGCGAAGGTGATGACATTAGCCAGGCCTGCAGACAGAGCAAAACTAAATTCTTGATTTCTTTCCTTGAATTCCTTCAAGCCGCTAGTTAGAAAAAACATTTTAACTTCTCAACGCACCATTGAGGCTTTATGATGCTTACACTGAGTCAATTATTACAACTTTTAGTCGTGTACATCTTTTAAGGGCTGAAACTAATGTTTTTTGTATTAATCTAGCAGTTATTTTTCTCAATTTGGCCTATAAAATGTCAGAAAATAGTGAATAACGGCCATCAACACTTCAAATTCAAATTCAGGTGGCTTGTTTTGTACAACCAACAGTCCAAAACTCAATGATATTCAGTTTACTACTATGACATAACTCAAAGAAAAACACCAAATTCAAATTGACAAGCTGAGACTACAGCATTCTGGTAATCAACCAATCGATTTCGAAGGCTGAGCATAATATATTTGGCATCTAGAAAGTTTGGGATCTTGACTAGAAATTATATTATTAGAAATGAAAAGACTCGGTAGATGTACCTAGAGGTGAGAGGGAGGGCAGCTCCAGGCGCTTCATGCCCGGGTCTTTGGCCAGAATCTCTCTGAAGTACTGACTGACGGAGGAGATGACCAGCTTATGGACGTCAAAGGCTTTCGTCTTACAGGCCAACTCCAGGTCAGTCAGGAACCTGAGGAGAAGAGCAGGAAGATGGATGGATGGATGACACACCTGACACAATAACTCATGACACAATACAATATGTTATAATGTAATGAAGTAGGAGAGGGCTAATTTCCATGTAATAGGATTTGTGACAATACAGTAGTATATGAGTATTGTATTGTATCGTACCATAAGTGTACAATATTGTACTGTATTGTATTGGTACTGTATCAAAATTTTACTGCATCGAAATTGCACTGTATTGTAACTGTAAAATGTAATAATCTTTAAGTATCGTAATTATACTGTATCGTAATTGTAACTTATCGTAATTGTACTGTATTTTAATTGTACCGTATCATAATTGTAATGTATCGTGATTGTATTTATCGCATTTGTACCGTACCGTATTGTCATTGTACCGTATCGTAATTGCATTTTATCGTAATGTGACCATATTGTAATTGGACAGTAATTGTAATGTATTGTAATGTATTTATCGCAATTGTACCTTATCATAATTGTACCATATCGTAAATGTATTGTATCGAAATTGTATTGTGTCATATCGTAATTGTACCGTATCGTTATTGTAATATACCGTAATTGTACTATATTGTAATTTTACCGTATCAAAATTGCATTGTTTAGTAAATTTACCGTACTGTAATTTTACCGTATCTTAATTGTAAAGTATTGTAAATGTAATGTACGCTAATTGTACCGTATCGTGATTGTACCATATCGCAATTTAACGTCTCGTAATTGTAATTTATCGTATTGTATTTTATCGTAAATGTATTGTATCGTAATTGTATTGTAATGGTACCATATTGTAATTTTACCATTTCATAATTTTACATCTCGTAATTGTACTGTATTGTACTGTATAATATTGTATTGTAAATGTATTGTATCCAAATTGTAGTGTATCATATCGTAATCGTAATGTACCGTGATTGTACCATATCGTTATTGTATCAATTCATATCACAATTGTCTTGAATCAATTACAATACAATAAGTATCAGAACCTACTTCTCCTGTATTGTATCTTATTATAACTGTAATGTACCGTAATTGTACCGTATTGTAATTGTACCGTATCGTAATTTTCAGCCTCGTAATTGTACTGTATCGTGATTGTATTTTATCGTAAATGTATTGTATCGTAATTGTATTGTAATTGTACCGTATCCTAATTTAACCATATCGTAATTTTACGTCTCGTAATTGTATTGTAATTGTACCGTATCGTAATTGTACCGTATCCTAATTTAACCATATTGTAATTTTACGTCTCGTAATTGTACTGTATAGTATTGTATTGTAAATGTATTGTATCGAAACTGTATCGTATCTTATCGTAATTGTAATGTACCATAATTGTACCATATCGTAGATGTATCAATTCATATCACAATTGTATTGCATCAATTACAATACAATACAATAAGTATCAGAACGTACTTCTCCTGTCGCATCTTGCTGAGCTCCTCCAGGAGGGCGTTGCCGTGCAGGGGTCGTGTCAGCTCGCTGCCCAGACCGAGGCCTTTCTCTCCGGGCTTGATGATCGGTGGAGGCAGCGGCAGGTTGAGGCTGTTCAGCTGAGCGATGTCCAGCGCCGCCATCTGCTCGATCTTCTGCACTCCGCTCTCCATCACCACCACACCATCACCACGGCTCTCCACCTTCAGCTGGGCCGGAGCAGTCTCCATGGCAACCTGAGGGATGGTTTCCACGGCAGGCTTCTTCTGACGGGAGGCCTTCTTCTTGGGGGCCATTGTTTGACTGTTGAGGTTGTTTTTTGTAGGTTTTAGCATAAGTTTACTCTACACTAAATGTTTTCCTACAGTACAGTGAGTAAGGTTTACTGAGTTGACTTCTTGACAGGCAGGGACACTGTTTCACTGGCTAGAAATCCAGCTGATCAACAAAATTCTATTAAAAATGTTTCTTGACACTCAGGCCTAAGTGCTGAAGTCCTCTTCTTTTGTGAGGTTGTAGCTAAGAATGGTGTAATGATTAGACTGTTTTACGATCGGTTGGGATTTCGTTGGTGGTTTCACTGAAACACAGCACACAGCACCTGAAAAAAAAGAAGGGAAAGATGAAGATTTAATTATCATTTGCAAAGTGAAGAATTGTTCAAACCCGTTGATCTAACAATGGGACTATTTGGAAGAACACAGCAATGTTGCATGATGAACCACACCAGTGTATGAATTTATTCTATATATTTTATATTTTGTCAAAGAAATCCCCAATACATCACAGTAGTTTGGATATTTCACTATTAGTTTCTGTTCATTTCAGCATTTTTTTGCTGTCATCTTTTTTTGACAGCAACATTTTTGTAGAAACAACACAACCTTTCCACATATTACATCTGTGGTCTACAAGTAGCAATATGTCACCAAGTGACACAGTTTTTGAGATATTCTAATGTTTTTTTTTATAGTTTTAGGCAGCCTTTAGTTTGGATTAATTTAAGATAAGTATGAAAATCCACATTCAGTGATATAAAACCTGCTGGAGTTTATCTATCTTGACATCCTGTTATTGTTGACTTATTTAATCAATTTGTGCTTTAACAGTGACACCGTGCTACCATAATGTAACTTTGACAATGATAAAAGAAAACATGATGTCCACAGAAACTGATTAGATATGTAAAGTATGATTCAACGGTCGGGAATTTGATTTTCCTCTTGCACTGAAATTACATACTATAACGTGTAGAAATCGCTGGATTGCGTTTATCCGACACAGTCCCCCGGCAGTTCATGAAATAGTCACAAATTTAATCTTTTTGATTCGTGTACATAGACACGATTTTCCTTTTTTTTCATGATGCTCAGCACGACTTTCAACAACATATTTTTCGTGCGTTTTCCTACGAATGTCCAGCAACACGTGACGCACGTGTCAATATCTGCTCCAGTCTTTTCAAAATAAAACTACTTAAATTAGGTTTAGGAATAGATCGACTTGGTTAGGCTTAGGCAACAAAACTACTTAGGCTTAGGAAAAGATCAACTTGGTTAGGCTTAGGCAACAAAACTATTTAGTTAGGTTTAGGAAAAGATCAACTTGGTTAGGCTTAGGCAACAAAACTACTTAGTTAGACTTGGGAAATCATCCACTTGGTTAGAATTAGGTAACAAACTATTTAGTTAGGCTTAGGATGAAGATCAACTTCGTTAGGCTTAGGCAACGCAATTACTTAGTTAGGCTTAGGAAAAGATCAACTTGGTTAGGCTTAGGCAACAAAGTACTTAGTTAGGTTTAGGAAAAGATTAACTTGGTCAGGCTTAGGCAACAAAACAACTTAGTAAGGCTTAGGAAAAGATCAACTTGATAGGCTTAGGCAACAAAACTACTTAGTTAGGCTTGCGTTTTCCTACAAATGTCCAGCGACATGTGACGCACGTGTCAATTTCTGCTCCAGTCTTTTCAAAATAAAACTACTTAAATTAGGTTTAGGAATAGATCGTCTTGGTTACGCTTAGGCTACAAAACTACTTAATTAGGTCTAGGAAAAGATTGCGGTTTGGATTAAAATAACACCAGAAGTGGCGTTACATAAATACGGAAGTTAAGTGACAAATCAATCAACTTTGACTCAACAGTAGTCTAATGTTATAGATGTAAAAATACACGTTTCTTAAATATACATTTATTTCTTCTATTTGACTTCCACAGAGTTACTCTAAAGAAAACAATAATCACTTTCCACCTCTCTGAAAATGTTTTAACATCTCTCCTTTGTCCGGATATATATCTTGAATTATTAAGGAGACAGTGACAGTGAGTTCCTGATAAACAACCGAAACACGCCTGGCGCATGTTTCCCTGCTCTGAATCACAGTTTCATGGTCACTGGAGGACACAACAAACCCACTGACAGATGCACATTTCTCTGCTAATCTCTGAACATCACAACACAACAACACACAGACTGACTGACACCTTTTTTAAATCCAACTGAGGATCACCTACAAACTCTGTGTCTCTATGAGCCGGCAGCAGTGTGAATGACAGGTGCGAGTGTCCAGAGAAGAAGCTCAGGGTCGGGAGTTGCGTTTTACAGCATCCAGCCGGCATTTAATGCAACTGGGGATTCTTATTCATGATCGCAATGAGCCTCGGTATGCAAACTGCAGCAGATCAGCGTAGAGAGGGGAGACTGTTACAGAGAGTGAAGGGATCACATTCAAGTGCTGATATATGCAAGGTAGAGGGAGTCTGAAATAAACAAATAAAAGAAATGGTGAGCATGGAGTTTGCTGAATGTAACTAAGGGGATATACAGAGCATATAACTAAATTTTTTTGTACTTTTTATCTTTCGTTAGTTTGGTTTTGTATCTGTTGTATGACGCTTGGGTGGAAGGAATTGTTTCTGTTCTTGTGTTTGTGTCTCTTGATTTGATTTGAAAAGGACTGAAAGCTCTTAAAAGCACACCAAGTCCGAACCAAAACTCCACTGTGAAAGAGAGAAAAGTTTTTTTCAAACAGGAACAATGCAACAACAATGACCAAGCCTGACACAAAACTGTGCACTTGTTTGTTGATTTCTTATTTTGTTTTCTTGTCGTAGAACTGGTCAACAATAGTGTCAGAACTCTAGCAAACTTTATAATGATAAGAAAATGATTGGAAAGGTGATGAAAGGATGGGGATTTTACCAATTGGCGACATGTTTGAGGAAGCAATGTAATGTTTTTATTTGTTTAAAGGGCCACCAAAATCTTTGTTGTTCTCTTTTTTTGTCCAAAAAAGGGTCCAATGGCGGCCAAATGACAATTGTGGAATAATGCTAACTACATAAATACTTTTTAGCATTTAGCTAAAATGGTAAGCTATTGTGACAGTAGCTCAAGTGGAAAGCAGTGTTGCCAGATTGGGCTGGTTTCCGCTCAATTGGGCTACTTTTGATTGAATTTTGCTGGGAAAAATTGCGTTGGGCTGGTAGATGAAATTTGGGCTGCTTTTGTCAACAAAATATTGTGAAACAATATTACCAAACAAGTATTCAATCGCTGTTAGGGATAAGGGAGGACCTACTTTTTCTTGCCGTCATCATCATGGACATTGACTTGGGAATTTGAGTATTTGGTTGTCTGACGGCACTCTTTGTGGGTTGCAATAGCCTTTTTATTTGACATTTTAGCTTTGGTTATTTGCTGGAGATATGAAGCTTATATGCTTGTGATGTGTTTTCTATCGTGCATGTAATGGTTTTATGGTTTTACACAGGCTTCTGGCAAGGTTATGATTTGGGCTGTTTTTTATTGAATGGGGCAGGTTTCAAGTTGTGATTGGGCTGGAAACTCAATCTGGTCTGGCAACACTGGTGGAGAGGAGTCATAAAGTCAGTATTGACTCAGTAATATCAAAAACTGTTGAGTTGAAGGCCTCTGAAGTAGTTGGAAGCTGGACGTCTGGCAGTAAACAGCAGCAGGAGATGAGGATCTTTGTTTCTGGCTCACAGTTTGTTGTTGTTCACCTGAGCCTCAGTGAAGAGATCACCTCAGTGCTGGCTGTGTCAGGGTGGGAATTAAAACTAACCCCTGTGCCTATTTGGGGCCTCAGCAGTGTGCCACTTCTAAATGATCTTTCTCTCACTGAGCTTGTCAAGATCTGTTCTTTACATTTTTTCTAGCGAGTGTTAGAGGTCACATTTATTGTCAGTTCATTATTAGATTGAACTGGAGCTTTTAATGGTCCGACTTTTAGTTGCCTTTTCATGTCGTATATTTACACCAATCTTATGTCTCTGTTGGTCAGTCGGTTCACCATTTTGGTCCAGACTGAAATATCTCAACAACTGTTGGATGGATTTCAATGAAACTTGGTACAGACATTCATGGTTCCCAGACAATGAATCCTTATAACTTTGGTGATCCTCTGACTTTTCATCTAGCGCCATCATCAGTTCAAATTTTCAATGTTTGTCCAATACTTCGTTTTATGACCAAACATCTGCAAAACTAATAACATTCCCATCAAATTGCTAATTAGCCAATGTTAGCATGCTAACATGTTAAACTAATATGGTAAAAAATTGTAAACACAATATGCCTGCTAAACATCAGCATGTTAGCATTGTCATTGTTAATGAGTTAGCATGTCGACATTAGCATTTAGCTCACAGAGCTGCTAGCATGACTGTAGACTCTTAACTACGTCTTGTTTATTACGTAACTTTAGTTGGATATTTTATAGTCATTAATTTGCTTTGCAAGTTTCTTGAGGTTAATACTCGTGAAATAACCTCAGATACCTTTTTTGTCAGACTATCAAAGATTAGTGTTGCTTAGACATTGATTTTCCATTAATTTCTTACAGATTTCTTATTTAAATGTCCGATATTGTCAAAAGTGAGATTTTCATGTCTTTTTTATTATATAGGTCACAAATGCACAAATGCATGCGAGTGACTATCGCCTGCCGAGGCAATTTTTGAACTCAAAGTTCACCAAAGTTGAACTCCACGTGAATGCAAAGACGCAAATTTGCTTCGCAAGCGAATGTTTTTTCGTCCCTTTGCTCACAAATTAGTGAATGGGAGGCGAATGTCAATTTTGCACGTGTGACCGCGCCTTAAAGCAGGTTTAAATGCTATATAAATACTGTGAAAGTTTCAAAACGCTCAACCCATGGAGAAATAGACGCAGAAACTGTACCTTTAAAACAAGCCGTCAGGATTTCTGTAATTTTGTGATAAAACATCCTAAATGTGTCTCAGTTTATATCCGATTACTACTACCAGTGCTTCTGACCACAAACATGAACATGACCCCCCCGTCCCTCTTTCTACCCTCCTCATTCGCTCAGCGTCTGAACTTGGATCTTTTTAAATAGCATCTATTGGCTCGCCGGCCAACGGACTCCACACATGGACAGACCAGGGGACGAAGACAGGATCGTACAGAACGAAGCAGCAGCTGTTGTTGGTGTCATATGAAGAGGAGGGGGTCACTGTTACAGACCATACAGGCTACTTGTTGATGTCGCAATCCCCCTTTAAACATTTGAAACAGCAGCCAGAACACTGGATAAACTCATTACACCGCAAATTAACTGAGAAGAAGAGCTATTTGTTATTTGACAGCAGCGTTCACAGAGTTTCTGTGAATGTGACCCTCTCAGTCTAATGATGACAGAGGCACAGAGACACTAAAACACATGGGGAGGTGATCAATTCAGTGTCAGGGCCAATTGGAGGCACGAGGGGCAGGCTGATGGCAAAAACTTTTTTGATTCATGCAAAAATAACAAGGTGGAAGATAAAAATTATATCTTATAACCTGTTTTTACTAATGAGCAGTATGGTCTTAATAAGACAATCTCTTTCGACATATTTTCTGCTTTTTCACAAAAATATAACAGATGCATCTCCTTTAGATAAGTATCTCCTTTAGTTAAGTGAACGCACCAAGATGACAGTGTAAAAATACTCCATTACAAGTAAAATTACAGAAGTATTATCAGCAAAATGTACTTAAAGTATCAAAAGTAAATGTACTCGTTCCACAGAAAAATGTCCCGTGACTGATATATTAGTGTATATTACATTATTAGATTAGTAATACCGATGCGTCAATGTGAAAGCAGCATTTTACTGTGTTAACTACTTCATAGTTCAGTGGTTCCCGACCTCGGGGCCAGTCAATCTGAGGGGTCGTGAGATGATTAATGAGGGCAGGAAAGAAGAAAAAACGAAGTTATGTTTAGCAAAATTGTCTTCATATGTTGGACTTTTGTCTAATCTTTGTTTTTTTTTTGTGAATTATTAGATACTTTTATTTAGGTTTAGAGGTGAAATCACTCTTGAAACAACTGCTAAATAATTCATAGACACATGACAAAAGGCCCCAACTAGGTCGTGAACCACTGGTTTAATCTTAACAATGTTTTAACATCTTTTTTAAGCTTATCATGTGTTTTTTTTAAAAGCAAATTCTTAACTTGTAATATAAACAGTAACTATATCTGTTAGATAAATGTTGTGGAGTAGATGTATAAAAGTAGTAGCCCTATAAATTAGAAATACTCTAAAGTACAAGTCCCTCAAAAGTACAAGTACAGGACTATAATGTACTTGAGTAAATGTAGGAACTCTCCACCACCGCAGATAATGTCCATGAAATGTAAAATCTAGGTCTTGGCGACATTTCAGACAAACAAACCACTTGTTCAGTGATTCCGTGGCATGAAAATAATCTAAGCAGAGATCAGCCTACAGAAATATCTGAGACCAAGGTTAGTGCAGGGAGCAGCTGCTCTGTCATCCACCATACTGGGATCCAGACCTCACCACCACCCCTCCACCACCACCACCATCATCACTGACAAATATAGTGTAACTAACAACAGCATCTCCTTTCAAAACAGCAGATTAAATACATGGACTCATAGATCTGTGTACACCTTCCTATTGTTAAATACCACTGACAAAACTTTGGTAATGCTTTATTTTACAGATACTTAAATTCATAATTATTAATATTTCTGTATAATTTCCTAAGAACTGTAGTTTGGCACTAATTAAAGGTAAAACAGGTTTTAATTGGCGCACTCCCTATTGAATGCTAAAGTAGGTTAACCCAATGTGTTTTAGTCCCAAAGCTAGACATGCAAAAATGTGCTATTTGTCTAAAGGAAAGTGTAAAATTCAAGTCTATGAAGAATAGACTTCAATGTATTTCACTGTTTACATATAGTATTTGGGGTATTTTTTACTCTGTTTTTCTTCTAATATATATAGTTCTGTTTACAATCTAAGTTATTGTGATTGATTAATGAGAAAACAAACACACAAAAAAGAATAACGTTTTCAATAAAAACTGCAGAGTGAAAAATGGTTTTAAATGGAGCAGTGGAAATCAACAACTAAAATAACTATTGGTCACTATTTTCCTTGTAATTAGAACCAATTCACAGGAAACTTTTTGTAATTATTAGGAAAAAGAATTTTTAAAATAAGTGTTATCCTGTCATGAACTATGTGTTACTATGTTAGATTTGTTATACAAGAGACTGGAGTCCTGAGGGGTTTTGAAAATGTAACTCCAAAAGGTTGCAGATGTCAGTAACAGGTCAGATAGCCTACCCAACAGATAGCTGGATGAAAATAAATACAGTTTTTGAAGTATAAAGGTATGATTTTCAGTGACAAATTGAGGACCTATAAGGGAGTATGAGTTCCTAAATTGTTCGGAAAAATTTTGGATCAAAATTTACAAAAGCTTAAACATTCAGAGGCCTAAAAGAGATTTATCCATATGTGTTATAAATTACTTAGGTTTAAGATATGTATTAAAGATATTAATGTAAACATACAGCTGGACAGATTCACTGCCATCGTCTTGCCTTAACTGTCTTGTTCCTTGATGTTTGTTAACATGACAAGGCAAACAGATACTGAACACAATTAAAAGTAACCTCAGATTGATTTATGGTTGTCAAGTGGTGATGTGTGTGTGTCATAATTCAAACAGAAGCACCTGGGGCCTTTTATTTTATGTTTAGACACCGACCTCAGTTTCTTTGAACCTTTGCAAAGAAGCGGACAACCGACACGAAGTGAAGCATTGTGACGCTTTAGTCGGAGCTGTGTTTTTAAGGAGTGTTTGCAGACGACACAACAACAGTGTGCTTCCAAAATAAATTGCATAACTGATGAAAAGTTACACTGGATGGCTTCCCAGTACAACCACATTCCTATGATTCTGATTCGCTGACTGTCTTTATTGTTCTGGTTTGATTTTTATTAGGCTACCTTGATTAGGTGTGGTTATAGGTGTATTTTTGAAGTTTGATCAGGGCCTTGCAGCAGTCTTTGTGCTAAACTAAGCTAAGCTAATGCCTTCTGGCTCCAGCTCCATACTTATAGGGCGGCGGGTCCATCTACGTTCTTTTCCATTATTTTTTTTCAAATGGAAACGCCCACTCAGCCGTTCTGAAATAACTGAAAGGGTTAATTCGGTTGTTGTACTGTATGTATACCCGTGTTCTGCGACGTAAAATTATTATTTTTGTGAATGGCGTCTGGCGGCTTTGAAGAGAGCTATGTAACGGCTTCAGTTCCCCGTCGGAAATGGCTGTCTGACGGCGAGGTACGGGAGCAGCAGAAAAATTTATTTTATCCACCTTAAAAAATCAATATCAGTTTAAGTGTACGCTATATTTAGAATATTTTCACCGCTTTATCTTGCCATCAGACAGCCCTTTCCGACAGGGAACTGAAGCTGTTATATTGCTGTCTTCCACTAGACCAGACTCCATTCACAAAAACAGAATTTTACCTACGTCATGTGGGAAAAAGTTTTTAGAAGGGCTTAGGAAAATAGCATTTTGACGCTAAAACATACTTTGACCAAAATTTGAATGTTCGGCCGCCCTTTAACGTACAAATATGAGATAATAATTCTGATAAAACTGATTTATTTGACCTCTTGGAGGCAGTGTAAACAAGCTGTGAACACAACAAAGGTTGATATGACAGATATGTTAGCATACAGTTGCTTATTTACACATCCAGCAGTTACGGAGCAACATTAGCATTCATTTGGAGTCGTGTTTCTATCCTCCTGATGAAATTAAGTCCAATATTCACTCTCTTTTAGCTCTGTTTTTGGTCTCCACCGACTCCTGACGGAAATATCTGTCTCTTTAGGTGCTAAATGCTCCACTATGTTCACCAGCTAGTTGCTAACTGTGTCTTGTCTACTGTTTGGTGCTGAGCAGGCATAGAGAGGGTTTTTAGAGCTTTTTTGATGAAAACATCCGCCTTCTGCGGCCAAAAAACAACACTTTGAGAGCGGTGAGAGTGAACCAAATCAGTTAAGTTGCTGGAAAACCAAAACAAAGAGCTGAAATACTTCAAAACATGTCGTAGAGTTGAGGGGAACTGCAGAGTTCGCTGATCATTTCCTATGGGTTTGTCAAAATTTTGACTACAGCTGCTTTAACAACACTAGGTCCTTCAAAATGACCACTGAATTGAATCAACACGACTGACAGTCTTAATAAAACCTGAACATTATGAGCTTGATCAAAGTGGTATTAACTGCAGGGCTGTGGTATTGCATTATAAAGTGTTTCTGTTATTTTGTCCACCAATTGTACCGGCTCATACACACAAAAAACACCACTTTGTGTGCCTCTCCACCACTTCTATCGCTCTCTGGCTGCAGCTGAATTCCTTGTCTATCTCGTGAATGTATTTATAGGCGCTGACACACACAACATGTACTTCGTGTGTGTATATTGTGTGTGTTTTACAGCTTAGGACTGGAAAGAGAAGGACCGACACCCCTCTGCAGTGTAGTAATAGCCACACGGCAACTGGCAACTACTTCACATTGTTTCCATTCAGCAGTTAAATATAAATATTAGTATATATTACTAATTAATATGGTGATGTCATGAGGTGTGTCATTTGGTTTTCAGTGGTGGAAGATATAGTCATCCTGTATATTTTATTTAAGTAAAAGTAGCAATACTACTATGTACAAATACTCTGTTTAACTGTTACAGCTGGTGGAGGTGGAGCTCATTTTAACTAATTTATATACCGTCTGAATATTTAACTATCATATTATATAAATGTTTTGTTTGTACAATCTTTAGAGTAACTAAAGCAGTCAGATAAATGTAGTGGAGTAGAAGTAGGAAGTAAAGTACAAGTACCTCAAAATTGTACTTAAGCATAGTATTTAAATGTACTTGGATGTAGTAAATGTACTTCGCTGGTGATTTCTGTCTGTTGGCATCAGCGATGTCAACAGACAGTGTTCAATTCACTTTAATGAAACCTTAATTGGAGATTTTAAGATACAAAACGTTGTTTCATTTACGTTACAAAACTCTTCTTGACTCAACAAACTGTAATGCAGTAAATTAAAATGTATTTTACCTCTTTCTCCCTCCTGGTTCCTGCTCTTCTTCCCTTTCCCTTTGCTCCCTCAGCTTCTCTCTTTAAACTCTCTTTTACGTTCTTTCTTTTCTTTAGTTGTTGTTGTTGTTCTCTAACAGGTTCCTCTTTGCATCGTCCGTCTGTCCTCTGTCAGAGTGCTGTGTGTGTGTGTATGTGTGTGTGTGTTTGTGTGTGTGTCAGCATCAGAAGGACATCAGGGTCCCATCCAAAGCTGTGACGTATAATTCAACGCCCCCCCCTCTTCCTCCCCTAAAGCTCTAAAATCCAACCACGCCTCCCTGGGCTCCCATCAGATCCTCTTCTACCTCCAACATCCACCTCCATCTCCAAATACAGGCACTCCTCGTCGCCCTCCCCTCCAAAAATATCCCATAAGAGGTCGGCTCTCCTCTCACCCAACCCCGCCTCACCCCTCTCAACCCGCCTCACCCCCCTCATTCCCCTCAACCCGCCTCAACCCGCCTCACCCCCCCTCATGGCCTTTTGGTTTCAGGTTTTAGATGTGGTTCTGTGTCTGCTGTCTTTGTTTGTCTGTTAATCTCACTCATCTCACTGAGTATCTGCACGAATGGGTTTAAAACATGTTATCTAATGTATCTGACAGGGAGAAGACATGTCCCTATAGATACCATAGGATTACTATAAAGACACTGCAGCAGGGGTGGAAGAAGTATTCAGATCCTTTACTTGAGCGAAAGTACCAATACCAACAATGAAAAAATATTCCATTACGAGGAAAATTCCTGAATTCAATTAATTTCATATAATCGGTTTATTTTTACACTAATTCTAACAACCTAACATACTGTTGAGTAGTTTAATGTATGAAAATGCATCATAGTTAATGAGATGAATATGTTTTTGTATGTACAATCTTAACAGGCCTATGCAAAGTAACTCCAGCTGTCAGATAATGCAGTAAAATGTACAATATTTCCCACTGAAGTGGAGTGGAGTGGTAGTAAAAAGTAGCAGAAGTCAAGCACAGGTACCTCAAAATTGTATTTAAGTACAGTATTTGAGTTAATGTACTTAATTACTTTCCACCACTGCTAAGCCACCAACCTTATGTATAGTAGATACTGGTGATGATGTTTAGGCTTCAGAGCTGTAAATTCTGCTCTTCTCAATCACAAAGATAAGTCATTTAAAGTGATTTGTTGCTTTAACTTTAAGTGTCAATAATACTAATAATGATTGTATTTATATAGCACCTTTCAAAACAAGGTTACAAAGTGCTTTCCAATAAAAGCATGATAAAAATAATTAACAACCAGAACTTAAAATCTAAACAAAATAAAATCATATAAATACATTACAATTAATATTTTTTACAATTACATTTCCTTTGAATTATGCTTATGTGCATCTATTGGCATATACTGTATGTTTTGAAGAAAGGTAGTACAAATAATCAGTGTCACACTGGATTCAGTGTTTTTTGAAGAGTCACGAACAAATCAGATAAAAAGAAATCCCAGTTCAGTTTATATTTTCCCTCTAGGAGTAGAAACCCTATAGGATACAGATGCTATCCTGACCAATTTAAAATACATTTCTGTTAAAGAATTCACCACAAACAAATAAAATATATACCATGTCACCGCCACCTCAAAACATATTGAACTTCAGTCACTATTAAAGGAACAATGTGTCGCATTTCATTAGCAGAAATGAAATATAATATTAATAACTATGTTTTCTTGAGTGTATAATCACCTGAAACTAAGAATGGTTGTGTTTTCATTAGCTTAGAATGAGTCCTTCATATCTACATAGGGAGCAGGTCCTCTTCACAGAATCCGGCATGTTGCTCCTCCATGTTTCTACAGTAGCCCAGAACGGACAAACCAGTACTCAGTCGGTTAGATGCCGCCAAATCAAATCCTACATACCGTACCTCTAAGTTACTATGGTGGAAGAAGTACTCTGATATTTTACTTTAGTAAAAGTAACAATACCATAGTGTAGTAGTGTAAGTCATGCATTCAAAATGTTACTTAAAGGAGCAGTGTTTAGGATTTAGTGACATCGAGTGGTGAGATTGCAGATTGCAACCAATTTAAACTTCTCCCGTGTGCTAAGCGTGTAGAACTAAGGTGGCCGAGATGAAAATGTTAATTGCCCTATCTAAAGCCAGTTGTTGTAAGAGTAGCGTAGGTTATTTGGAGAATTGCAGATCCAGTGTGTAGAGTGTGTGTGTGACATGGGAATTGAGTGGTGAAGCAAGAGAGAGAGAGAGCGGCGGTGAATGTGTGTGAGAAGACAGAGTTAGTTTAGCTCGGAGAATATCTAGTGAATGTACAGTGGAAGTTGCAGTTTGTGTGGAAATAAATGCTGCAGCTCCTCAAGACCAACAGAGGTTTTGTCTTGTTTCCCAGCGGCTGAGTGGAGTGACGGGAATTAACTCCGGAGCGAGTAATGTTATCGACGCCAGCACAGCAGGAATAGACAAAGTGTTTGGTTTGTCCATTCTGGGCCACTGTAGGCGACCCGCTCCATATGTAGATATAAACGGCTCATTCTAAGGAAACAAAAACACAATGATTCCTATTTTCAGGTGATTGTACACTCAAGAAAACATACTTATTAATATTATATTCCATTTCTGCCAATAGATCCCCCTAATTGTTATACACTGGTCCTATAAGTACGAAAGTATTAGCATCAAAATATACTTAAAATACCAAGAATAAAGGTACTCATCATGCAGAATGGCCAGTTTCAGATTAAAGCTTCAGTAGGCTGTATATTTTTGGCATCATTTGGCAAAAATTCCATAATAACCTTTCAGCATATTGTAATTCAAGTGTTCTGAGAGATAACTAGACTTCTGCTCCTCCTCATGGCTCTGTTTTCAGGCTTTAGAAAATTTAGCCCGTGACGGGAGACTTTGACCAATCACAGGTCATTTCAGAGAGAGAGCGTTCCTATTGTCATGTGACCAGAACTTGGCGTTCCTTCACCAGATTTCATGGCAGCGGCGTCACAAACTTTCTAATTTTACAGCTAAAGCGTGCACTACAAGATGATTCTGAAAACATCTGATGAGAGAAATAGGCATTAACGTAACATAATATTGATTCATATTTGATCAGCGCTGCCTAGTTTCACTGTTTGGTCGGAGTTCGCGAGTGATTGACAGCCGGCTCTCAGAGACAGCAGCTGGACAGCAGATCTCAGATCAGCTCTTACTGCTTGTTTTCCTCCGGTCTGTGAAATCTTGCAGATGCCGTTAGGAGCACCGGAGGACACCGGAGAACACAGAGGCACATGATTTTTTCTCATGTTACCTGTTTCATGTACTATTGTCACGATATAGCGACCGCTTTATAATAATAACTTTTTTTATTCATATTTGCTCCAATCTCGCCTACTTCAGCTGTAATGGATATTATCGGATTATAATTATTGATGCATTAATGTGTTCATCACTTTAATGTTGCAGCTGGTAAAGGTGGGGCTAATTTTAATCACATCATTTACTGCTGGGTTATGAATCCCCCCCATGATCAATAAAGTCTTATCTTATCAGAATGTGTTTGTTGATTATATTTTGTATTATTAATCTGAATCTGCAAAGTAACTTGTAACTTAGATAGATAGATAGAGTGTTATCAGACACACAGTAAATGATAGCCTACTTGTGCTGATTCAGCGTTTTCTCTGACATCACACTAACAGGTGTCCCTGCCCGCTCCGGCTCCGTCAGCTGGGCTGTGACGTAGTTCCGTCTCTCAGGACCGTTCTCTTAATGTACAAACTTCTGTTTTCTCCTCATTGCTCTTAATTATTTCATTCTTAATTTATTTATTGGTGCTGTTTTGTTATTAAAATAGTACAGTATTATTTTTCTACGGCTGTAAGACGCCTCTTCCGCGCAGTAGCGCTCAGTAGAGTAGCGGAACCTCTCCGTCGTCTCTCCCGGTCTCTGTTTAGTCAGGATGAAGTGGCGAGCTTCCGGGCGACAGGGTACCAGCAGTAAACATGGCGGAGGAACTGCTGGAAACAGTGGATAGACTTCAGTCCCGGCTACTGGAGAACCCGGAGCCTCGAAAGGTAAAGAGCGAACAGGTGCAGACGGAGTGATTTGGTGTTTAGCACCGACTGTCTCCGGAGAGACGCCGGTTTGACTCCGGTGTCCGTAACGGAGCCGCGGCCACGGCGGTCCACAGAGAAGCAATGGCTTTTAAATGCTGCATTTAAGGGCCGCTGTCGGGCTTCGTCTTCTGAGCTTCTTTACGTAAAAGAGCATTCAGCTCATTCTTTAAGGTCAGAATTACACATGATGTTTGAGTTAATGAGTTCTGAAACTACAGTAGTTTCCTCTACTAGTTGTTTTATTTAAATCGAGTAATTCAGTGGTAAAGAAGTCAAATTAAACTGTGGCAACTTGTTTCAACTGTAAAGTAAACAAATGACAAAGGAATGAAATTCATGACAGCCCACCAATTACAAACTATTAATAGTAGGGCTGAAATAAATTAATGTCATTTAATACATTGATTCCAATTATTCATTTTAAAGGCGTAGTTTATAAAATATGAAGTAATCTCAAATGTCTATCGCAGGTTTCTAGTGGTTGAAATTAAATAAACAATATCAACTCTGACCATCAGATAACACACTGACTTGTTTTAGTGCTCAATTATTTTAAAATTGTCATAAATAACAGTTCACCTACAGAAGTAGCTATGATTTGCACATCTGCTGCCCCTTAAAAATACAAATGGGACATAACTCTGCTTTCCACTAATATGCCTTCATAATAATGTAAATATTACTCATGTGCACTCATCTTCCACATTTTCTTTTTGAAAATGCTGTTCTGAGTGTTTGAGTAAAAAAACATCAAACATCAAACACTGAAAAATAGAATTAAGAATAGAATATGTGCATTTTAAATAAAATATATTGAATAAATGACAGTTCTTTTGCAGTTTTTAAGTTAAAATTTCCACGACATTTTTGTTGATTTAGCTTTGTGATCTCAACTGCGAGAAGTTGTGTATATCAATACATTTTCTAGATTTCTCCTTCAGTACCAATCCATGTTTCCCTACATATTTTGTATTTACATTTTTAATTTGCTTCCAATATATTTGTTAGTAGTAAGAGAACATTTCGTCTGTGGCTTCAACATTTATTTTGCAGAAGGAACATACATTACTGTTTAATTCACCAGATATTTATGTGTGTCTAACTTTTAGTAGTAACACTTACAATAAAAATGAAATTCTTCGGCATCTTAATAATTTGGAATTTTTTCCATGTCAATACTTTGTTGAATGGATTTGGATATGATAAATGAGGGCTCACTTTAGAATACCAGTATTTCCGACAGCATGTGAAGGCATCATGTGAGACGTCACGATAATGAAGGGCTTTTAACTAGTTCTAATGTACTTCTTTAACGCTGGCTTTTAGCTACTATTAACACCTGTCAGCTTGCTTTAATAACCCTTCACAGACACTCCATCTGTTAGTAAAATAAGAACATTAACCACAACATAGTTTCTCTGATAACGAAACTGTAGGCAGTGTAGCCGTTAGCCATGAAGCTAACCAGCGTTAGTGCGGACAGTGATGAGAGTTACACCTCCAGGCCTCTAATGTTACACTGATTCATGTCTAAGTTCAGCTCATACAGCAGCTGACCATCACTGCTCTGACATCTGCTCTGAACATGTTGAACATTACCAGCAGATAAACTAGAATGAATAATGATCCGACCTCCCTTTGTTTACTTTCACTGCTCTAACGCGACCTCCAACACAAAGCAGGCATGGTGTGTGTGTGAGAGAGGTTTGGTTCAGGAAGCTTTATTCTGGTTTCTAGAGGTTATTAGTTTATTAAAAATGTTGAAATCCCAGCTGAGTGATGTTTACTACAGCCCGGCCCCATAGGCCACGTTATCAGTCAGTCTGCATGACGCAGGGCTGGGGAGAGCTGCTGTTTCCACTGTGGATCAGACACTGCTGATTAATTAGATTTAATTGGCAATTAAAAAGTGAGGAAGAGCTCCTCAACCAGCAGGTAGAAACCAGGTGTAGTTTATTTAGGTCAGAGAGGGTTGTTTTTATTATAACGTTAGGGTAGTCCACATCTGGGAATATTTTCATGTAAATCATCCTGAAGGTTGACCAGTGGTTGAAATTCAAACTTGTGTACAAACAAGTTGTGTATGCACACAGTAATGTGTAGTGGAGGGTATACGGGGTATACACACCTCTTTTATCTGGCAGTTAGCAGCCACAAAGCCATTGGAATATATAGGGGAGTATACCCTCGTCCTCCTCGGTAACCTACCCATCAGTACACCCACCTCATCAATGACCACTACACCAGTGATTCTCAAAGTGAGGTCCGGGGACCCCCAGGGGTTCGTGGCAATCTGTCAGGGGGTCCACAAATTAATTTGCTATAAATTATAAAATTGTGCTGTATCATTAAAAAGTACATATCTGCAGATGGGGACCATGGATGTATTAAGAGAACTGGATACAGTGTTGGAGGCGGGGCCCCGTTCATTCCTATGAGAGCTGATCAGTGGCGCATGAAGCCAAAATGGCTCGACTTCCGTCTGGAAAAGTACCCGGATCTTCCGGTGACCTTCCGCATCCATTGGGCCCACGGAGCAGGCGCAGTAGCGTCCGTTTGTTCACATGTCTCGGTCACGGGGTTACAGCCGTCACGCTGTCGTCACGGCTTGCTAACTCCGCCTCCCAGCCCTCGCTCCAGCCTCGGTCTGGGTCTCATTCACATGAACGGAGGAAGGGAAATAACTCTGGATTCAGCTATTTGTGCAACTTTTAGGACCTAATGATTTAAATAAGGGTTGTTAGAGTGTTGAAGTTGAAGTTGATTCACCTAAAAAAAAATTATCCGCTGAGTTACAGACGTCTCTTTCCCAATGTAAGTCTATGGGAAAAATACTTTTTGGGCCCAATGGCATCACGTGACGGACACAGAAGTTGTATTACCGCCGTTTGGCCACTACGAAAATTGGCATCAACGACCGGCGCTCTTCTCGGGGCTTGATGGGGACCATTTGCACCAATAAAACAATCATATTGTGTCCATGGGCTTTGGGCCAATAGAAACTCTGATATGATTCTGACTCATCACGTCAACCTGTCATGAATCAGGCACTTCACTCAGGGCGTAACGAAGCGTTCCTGCTGTTGCTTAGCTTATTACACAGCTTTGTTGAATACTCGATTGTGATTGGTCATTCACAAAGTGCTACAGTCTGTTGTTTCTATTGGTGCCTTCAAATGAAACTCAAAAGCTTGTGTTTACAACATGGGAAGTCGTGTACACACTATGCGTGGCGTTCAAGTGGTCAAGTCGCCAGAACAACGCTGCTAAGCAACGGCAATATTAACGTTACTGTCGCCGTCTAGAAGCCACAGAGGCTAACAGTTTAGCAAGCTATCAAGTAGGTAACATAATGCAGGAAATGCAAAGGCATAATGACAGAGGAACAAGATGAGGCCGTTGGGAATATCAACATTTTGCCTCAGACATATTATAAAATTACAAAGGAAAACAATATACGACTAAAATTACAATATATTCACCTATTATGTACCGAAAAATGAACTTCCATGGCCTCCGCCATTTCTGTCAACGTCAACAAACACGTCACAACTCGTGACCTCAAAGCTTTCAGAAACTTACCACTTACGAGGTTGTGAATATCGCAAGAGGGGGGCGCTCATATGGACTCTTCTCGTGAACCCCAATTTTTGGGGGCTGCAGTATTTCAGTCCGTAGAGAGTTGGCTTTGGGAACCGGAGGGTCACCGTTTCAAGCTCCCACATGGACCAAGTATTGAGTGTGAACTGGTAGCTGGAGAGATGCCAGTTTGCCTCTTGGGCACTTCCCAGGTGCCCTTGAGCAAGGCACCAAACCCCCAACTGGGGATCAATAAAGTGCCTTTCTTTCTTTCTTTCTTCTCTTCTTGAAGGCACCATATGTATAACAGACTGTTGTTATGGACACAGTTCTGATGTCAGACTCTGACGGACCATTTTTGTGTCAAATTATATATTTCTAATTAAGTAGCCGTGTAATAAGCGGGATAATGTACAGCTAGCGGGTCATTGTTGTGAAATAAACCCCTTCAGGGCGACGCTAAGCCTAAACGAGCTAAATTGAGAAAATATGACGACAGTTATATCGAGCGACAGCGCCGGGACCCCAAAATGCGTTGTGTCTTCAGGTGCTAGCTAGCATGAAGCCATCCAAGCTAAAGTGACATAGCATCTAAGAGTATAAATGGTAGTAAGCATTATGCTTAATTGATGTTATGTTATGAGGATGTCCCTTGAAGGAGTCCCTGGCCCCCAACAAGTTTGAGAAACCGTGGTCTACACCACTGGTAGTGCTGCAGGGAAGTCGTATTTTCGTAGGCCAACCAGGAAGTTAGCATCGCCCTGGTTCCCTCGACACGAAGCCAATGGGATTTTTCCATTAGGTTTTGGATTATTGCAGAAAATCAGCTCTGTGACATACAAACGTTTATGATTCTGTAAAATAATCTTCACAAATGAACACCACTTTTAGGATTTTTGAAGCGTGAATGCAATCACCAGAAGCAAAAAGCTAACGTCAGGCTCTAAACAAACTACACCACGGCCACATGAGCGCGAGTATACACAAGGAGGCTGTAAAGGAGGACGATATCCGATTTAAATGAAGATTCACATTTCATTTAATTATCTTGAGTAATGCCAAAGTAATGATACTAATTATAATCAACACTGTTATAGTGTTGATTCAGAAAATGTGTCCACTTTAATACCACAATCGTCTTCTAAATAATTGAAGTTTTCTCTTGTTTTTCCAGCTTCTAAAGACTTTCAAAAGACTGGGGGAACTTCCCATGACTGTGGACATACTGGTGGTAAGGATCCTGCTGATTCCCAAACTAGAATGTCCGATTATAAAAAGAAGAAAATGATGCAGCGGTGGTGAAATTGTTTCAAGCTACAGTTACCTGCTGGACCTCCAGAGTCGAGACAGACAAGACCAGTAGATAACCAGTTTGGGGAAGATGCTCTTTAGCAAGGCATTTAATCCCTGACTACTGCAGAAAGAAACAATATGAGACGGTGGTTGTAGTGTACAAGAATTGGAACAAAAATGCTTTGCTCAGTCAGCTTGTTTTTTCTGGTCAGATTGGGATTTATGCCAAAGGTATGATACCAACTGTAAAAGTAAAGACACATACAGACAAGATAGAAGAGGATGTCAGACACTTCTCATGTGATATAAAGTAAGACTTTAAGGCTAAAAATGAGGGCTGTCAATCGCATTTAGCATAAAATATATGCTCAAATCATAACATGGCAAACTCAAGCCCAACAGGCAACAACAGCTGTCAGTGTGGCCCTGCTCACACCTGGTATTAACATGCATCCTGAGTGATCTCACTTCCCCGCTCTATATGCAAATAAACACGTAGTAAACACACGGCTAATACAGCAGATGTTGTGACGTAATGCTACAGGAATGTCAGTAGTAATATTCTACATATTTGTGAATTGGGGTACATTTTATTAACATCAAAATATAAGGTTATTGGGCGGACCTCCACATGCGCCGCTGGCAAAAGAGCTCCGTGCAAAGCAGCGTAACCAAAACACCGACACATCTCCGACAATATGATAATAATGCACTTCCCGTGCCAAGTCTGGTAGTCTGTAGATATGTAGCCTATAGATAAGGTATATTTCAATAAAATACAGTTGTACCGACAGAATACAGTAGAGCACAGAGGCCGTTTCCATGCTGCGAGGCAGATGAGCGCTCGCGTCTGACTGTCTATGACTAGACACGGGAAGTGCATTATTATCGTACTGTCTGTGTTTGTGTTCCGGTGCTTCGCACGGAGCTGACACCTGCAAGCCCGGCCAGCTCTCATCCCCGGCTCTCTTAAGCTCTACACCCCGCTGTTGCCTGGCAAAGTGTCAGCGGCATGGAGGTCCCCGGGGAATAACAATAACAATACAATAAACTTTTTTTTTATGTTAAGAAAATGTACCCGAATTCACGAATATGTAGGATATTACTACTGACATTCCTGTAATATTACGTCACGTCTGCTGTATTAGCCGTGTGTTTACTACATGTTTATTTGCATATGGAGCGGGAAAGTGAGATCGGATCATAAGTGGTCACTGGAGACGCATGTGGAGACACGCATGTGGAGAACAGACGTACTTAAAGCTGTCCACTTGTGATCGGATCACTTCACTTCAGTGTAAGGTTTTAGCATTATATTGCCTCCTTCTAGGTTTTCTAGTTTCATACATCAGTATCTTCACTCTAGCTTTAAAACTGAGCCCGCTACAACCCCAAAAAATTGCAAGTTGCGTTAAAGAAATTAGCAGCTTTAAAACGAATTTGCGTTAACGCCTTATCGCATTAAGAGATTTCATTAAGTTTACCTTATGCTGTTGAATTAAATTAGTAAATCCGGGCTAGGAGAAAGATGGTCAGTGTCCATGATTTCACTTTGTTTTGCTCTCTCTTGTAGGAAACTGGAGTCGGGAAAACTGTGAATTCTTTTAGGAAACATCAACTGGCTGGAGAGGTGGCAAAAGGCCTCGTAGCCAAATGGAAGAAACTGGTTCCTCAGTCTGCAGACAGGTACGTTGTGCATGACTCTGCCTGGACATGTAAACAGTAGTCAGGAGGAGAGAGGTCCCTGCAACGGAGATGCAACATCTACTTGAAACTCATCCTCACCAGTTGCTTATGTTAGTCAAATTAAATGAGGGGCAGGTTGATCTCTCTCCAGGCGGCCTTTTGAACAAATAGTGTGGGAAAAATTTAGTCATTTTTTAATAAATATACTCCAATTTCGACCATGTTCACTCTGAAGCGGAGTCATATTGTGGCACATATTTGGTAGAGTAATGCTGCTGAGACCTGAGTCAGGATAAGAAAAGAAGTAGTTCATATATAATGTGTATATATATATATATATATGTATGCATATATACTGTATGTGTACATGGGAACTTTCATCCAGGTTTTGGCACATTTCACAATGATGTTTGGAATAAAGGGATCATTCTGCAGAGCTGCCCTCAACAGGCCATAATGAATTATCGATGCGTATAAATGTTGTCCTAAAGTTTCATATCATTTATTGCATGTTTTGCATGTAAAAAAAAAAAAAAAAGTAACAACAACAAACAGTTGTGTGTTCTTCACCGCTGTGCATCTGTCTACCTCAGACCCGCCAACAGCCACGTCAAAGAGGCACCGCGGACACACACACACTCCCGAGGCCCAGAGGCGGGGGGCGATGGAGGAGGCCACAGACGCACCCGGGAGCCCTCCCCCGAGGAAGAGCCCTCCTACATGGAAGAGGAAGAAGAGGAGGAGGAGGAGGAGGAGGAGGAGAGAGGCTATCACACAAACTATTCGCCCTCACCTCCTCAACACGAGCAGTACAGCCCTCCACAGCGAGGAGGCTACCAGTCGGACGAGTACGAGAGCCCCGAGCCTGAGCCTGAGCCCGAGCCCGAGCCCGAGCCCGAGCCCGAGCCCGAGCCCGAGCCCGAGCCCGAGCCCGAGCCCGAGCCTGAGCCTGAGCCAAGTCCTCCTCCTCCTCGCAAAGAGGTCCGCCACGCCAAACCCAACAAAGAACCCAACAAAAACCACCACCACGGTTCCCACGGCGACAGAAACAGGGACAGAGATGAGGAGCGGTGGCAACGCCATGCACAGATGAGTAGCGATCGAGGAGGAGGAAGAGAGGGCGGTGAAGGGAAGAAACGCAGCGCAGACAGGGAGAGACAGCAGAGTCCAGTACTAAAGTCTGCAAAGCACAGCAGGAAGTCCACCACACATGAGAGCAAGAGGGACGAGAAGAAGAAAGGAGGAGATGACGGTGAGTGTTTGTGTTTGAGGGAAGAGGTTCACTGCGACACCAGAGATACCTCGCTGATACCAAGAGTCATCTTCCTGTTTGTCCTCGGCATGGACGAATTACGAGGCAAAGCTTGTAGATATTATATCGCTTCAATAAAGAGCTGGAACAAGATGATACAGAATATATAGTGTATATGATACTGTCCCGACAGCATGGAATAAGATATTATAGCTACATAAGTGGAAACAAAAGGGGGAAAACGGGTTAAAGCAGCAGTAGGCAGAATAATTTTGGCGTCATTTGGCAAAAATTCCATAATAACCTTTCAGCATATTGTAATTCAAGTGTTCTGAGAGAAAACTTGTCTTCTGCTCCTCCTCATTGCTCTGTTTTCAGGCTTTAAAACATCTAGCCCGTGACGGGAGACTTTGGCCAATCACAGGTCATTTCAGAGAGCGTTCCTATTGGTTGTTCATTCAATATTCTGTTACTGTAATGCCTATTTCTCTCCTCAAATGTTTTCAGAAACATCTTGTAGTGTACTGTTTAGCTGTAAAATGAAAAAGTTTGCTCCGGCTGGTGGGCGGTGCTTGGTGTCTCCTCAACTGATCTCAACATGGCTGCCGGGTGACAAACTTTCTTATTTTACAGCTAAACAGTACACTACAAGATGATTCTGAGAACATTTTATGCGAGAAATAGGCATTACAGTAACAGAATATTGATTCATATTTGATCAGCGCTGCCTAGTTTGACCATTTGATCGGAGTTTGTGAGTGATTGACAGCTGCTCAGAGACGGCAAGGCTCCAGATCAGCTCTGATTGGTTGTCTTCTCCGGTCTGTGAAATCCTGCAGATGCCGTTAGGAGCACCGGAGGACACAGAGGCACATGATTTTTTTCAGATTACCTGTCTCATGCACTACTGTCAGGATATAGTGACCGTTATACAAAAATATATATTTTTTTTAATCACATTTGCGCCGACCTGCCTACCCCAGCTTTAAGGCTGCACGAGTAGGGCTGAGGATTTCTACGATTACAATATTGAGATCAGGACTGTTTACACAATAGTTAAATATCCAGGTTTATGAAGAAAGTTGTCTTATTGAACTTTTATTGAACATTTCAAATTAACAAAAAAACTGCCTTCACTTTCATCTTTCGCTCAACAAAAACCTAAAATATAGGTCGCCTCAAAGGTACAAAAACCTTAATTTTAAACAAGAATTTCTTCTGGTTGTATCGTAAACAATGTTTTGTAAAAGTGACTGATAATCCTGTGAGGTGTAGGCAACAAGATGGATGGAGTGTGTTCTCGAAGCTAACGGTAAATAAAACTGGACTCTAGGATAATTCTACCGCAGCCAAAAACCAAATAGAACCGATTTATTTCCAAGTAGAGAAGGAAGTCACATTACACTTGTCCTTGTTTCGAAAGCAATTAATTCCATCTTGTGCTGGTTTAGACCGTTTATCTATGAACACTGTGCACTTGTTTTGATGCTCTGGAGCACAAATTGTAAACTCTAAGCTTAACAATACAGATGCATTTCATAAACCTTTAATCATTCTAGATGCCAAAATAATGCTCATGGTTTTATTAGATGATAAGTTGTGCCGGTCTGTGCACCAGTAAAAAAAAATTCTGTTTCATAATGCCACAAAATGTGGCCACAACAGAGCGACATCCTGTACCAGCGAATTGAGATACAATCTGTTAGTTGAGTAACTCTGCCGGCAGGAAACGACAAACTTATCCTTTATAAATGAAATGCAAGCAGTTTCTTAAAGGTCACCTATTATGCAAAATGCACTTTTCCATGTCTTTTAAACATCAATATCTGTCCCCAGTGTGTCTACAGGCCACCATAGTATCATAAAAGACCATCCTCTCTCTTTTTCTCCTCCTCCGTTTGTCCGGAAATGGGTGCAGAAAAAAAATTCGCTTTTTTCCTTGTATTCTGACGTCATTAGAGAAATGCAAGCCACGTGAGGGTTTCCTGGTCGAACCAGAGAGAACCTTCAGTAGCTGACCCCGCCCCACAGCGCGTCACTGTCTCTCCTCAACCGAACTTGAGCAAAGTAGCTCCTACAGTTAGTCTGCAAGAACCAGCAGAACAGGCTTCATGTACTCCCATCATCTAAATATAACATGTTCTTTCACAAAGGCTTTATGTAATTACACTGTTTAAACAGATGATATTTATATATTATATATATTTGATGTCATGCATGTAGCAGAATACAGGTAGTAAATAGTGACTTGTAAGCAACACAACACATTTCTGTTTCACAGTCAAACTTTATTTGAGTAGACAGATGACAATATTAATTATTCACAGCATTTGTAATCATCCCACCTGCAGTTATGTTAACATGGTACAGGAGAAAGTCTTCAGCTCTGGTAAACTATGGTAAGCTAAGCTCCGGTGGTCTGTAGTCATGGTAACACAGAGACAGCTACTACTGTAAATAATATACCATTACTCTGATCTTCCATACATTTATCTTTTAGCAGAAATAATGAACTGACTACTGTTTCACATCTTCTATTTTCCACCCTGATGGTCGCTGTGTTTACACACCGTGTCATAGCGGTAGCATGTAGCTAACCCGTTAGCATGTAGCTACATGCTAACGGGTTAGCTACATGCTACCGGGTTAGCTCTGTATCTCCATGTAAACAGAGCCATCTGCTCACAGCTGTCTGCTCTCCTCTGGGATGATTCTGTCGGTCATTTCTCACAGATGGATCTGTAAAGACAGACGTAAAACAGAGTGTATGTTTACGGTTTACAGAGTTGATGCATAAGGTAAACACTGAGCTAACTAACAGAGATATAAATAGTATTATTTACCTGAGAGAAACCGTCAGGAAAACCTGGAATCTGGACCGCAGATGTTCATCATGTGTCGCCGATTTCTGATCAGATTCCTCCGGTAACGTGCGCTGGGTGAAGTTTCTGGTTTATAAACTTTAAAGAAGTTTATAAGCTCTATTCTAGCTCCTCTCTCTCCACTCCTCTCAGGCCGCGAGGGGGGCGGGGAGGGTGACGCTGTGTTGTTGAGGACGTTTGATTGACAGAAAACGCTGACCAATCAGAGCAGAGTGGGAGGAGACAGAGGCTACAGACACAGAAATCAGCACTTTTGGAAATGGGCTGAAACAGAGGTTATAGAGACATGCTGGAATGCATGATCTGATTGTTTTTTTGAAAAAAAACCTCCAGAGACATGGTTTGGAGGTGTCTGAGACCTATAATAACTAGTTTAAATGGAGTATAATATGTGACCTTTAAAGGTCCCATATTGTAAAAAGTGAAATTTCCGGGTCTTTTACATTATAAAGCAGGTTTAAGTTTAAGTTTAAGTGCCATATAAATACTGTTAAACTATCAAAACGCACAATATACGGAGAAATACACACAGCCCGTATTCAGAAATTGTGTGTTTGAAACAAGCCGTTAGGATTTCTGTCCATTTGTGATGTCACAAATATACAATATTTAGACCATTACACGGTTTTAAATGTAAACATTCTAAATGTGTCCCAGTTTATTTCCTTTTGCAGTGTATGTAAATAACATCAGCTGACAGGAAGTAAACATGGACCCAAACTGTTGCCTAGCAACGCAATTCTGAAATGAAATGAGCTAAAACGGAGCGTTTCAGACAGAGGGTAAATACAGGTATATTCAGGCAGACATTATGAGGAAAATAAAGTGTTTTTTGAACATTACAGCATGTAAACATGTTCTAATAGAAACACAAAATACAAGTATGAACCTGAAAATGAGGACGATATGGGACCTTTAAACAACAGTGAGTGATTGCGCTGTCCTTAGAAAGCTGGACACACAAACATTAGATTTTTTGCTACTGTATATTGATACAAAGCATTACAAACAATGTATGGTATGTGTGTGTGTGTCGGTTGAAGCTGAAACAATTAGAGTAGTTGATTAATCGATTATTCAATCAACAGAAGATTAAAGGGTAACTTCGGTATTGTTCAACCTGGACCCTATTTTCCCATGTCTTTGGGGACAACAATTTTTGAAATTGATCCGGTATTGAGGGAGAACGCAGTAACCGGCAGCTGCTCACGGGCTGCAATATGGTGCTATTGGGGCAAGCTGGCACCTCCATTTACATTCACTACTAGTGCTTGTATTTGCCATGACAAGCTCTGATTGTTATTATAAGTGTCTGACATTATTGAAAGAGTCTCGCTCATGGAGAAGTCTCGTTGTGAAATCTGGCATTGTGACATGTTGCCGGAGGACAACGATGCAATAGTGGAATACATCCATGGTGGAAACACGAGTGGCAGCCGGCCAGAGTTTGTTGTGTTGGGAGTACAGAAAGCGTAGCTTAGTGTTGTCTAAAAGATTTCCAATGTCATGGCAGAATATTTGTGGATGAGGCCTTTGAATTCGATGGCCGCCTGTATATATTTGAGCCAGAGTATACGGATATTCAGAGTTCTCCTTGAGCGGGACTTGGATACAATAACAAACAGACCAGATCAAACGAAAGGTAAAGAAAACGGTTTATTTCTCTGTAGGGTCCTTTCCATGATGTTGTCAGACACTTATAATAACAATGTGAGCCTGTCAGTGGTAAAAACAAGCACTTTTAGTGGACGTAACGTTACATTGACTACTGAATACTGGACCAATTTCAAAAAATGTTGTCCCCATTAGTCACTTAGACACAAAACATGAGAAAAAGGGTCCAGGTTGAAAAGTTACCTTTTAGGTTAAATTTAGCAATTTAACAATATCAATCACTTTTCCAGCAAAAATGTCAAACATCAGCTGGTTTCAGTTTCTTAAATGTGAATATTTTCTGCTTTTCTTTCTTGCATATTTTAGTAAACTGATGTTCAGACAAACGGACAATTTGAAGATGTAACTTCAGGTTCTGGGAACTTGTGATGGGGATTTTTCACAATTTTATGACATTTCATAGACAAAAACAATCAGTCAGTTAAAGTGGCAGTAGGCAGGATATTTTGACGGGAGAATGTGACCAATCACAGGTCATTTCATTGAAAGAGCGTTCCTATTGGCTGTGCTCCGGTCATGTGACCAGAACTTGGCGTTCCTTCACCAGATTTCCCAATGGTGGCCGCGTCACAAACTTTCTCATTTTACAGCTAAACCGTGCACTACAAGATGATTCTGAAAACATCTGAGAGGAGAGGAATAGACATTAACATAACAGAATATTGATTCATATTTGATCAGCGCTGCCTAGTTGGACCGTTTGGTCGGCGTTCATGAGTGATTGACAGCCGGCTCTCATAGACGGCAGATAGACAGCAGACCTCAGATCAGCTCTTACTGCTTGTTTTCCTCCGGTCTGTGAAATCTTGCAGATGCCGTTAGGAGCACCGGAGGACACAGAGGAACATGATTTTTTTTAGGTTACCTGTTTCATGTACTACTGTCACGATATAGCGACCGTTTTATAAAAATAACTTTTTTTATTCATATTTGCTCCAACCTCGCCTACTTCAGCTTTAATGGAGAAAATAATTGTCCGATTAATTGTCAGCTGCAGCCCTTGTTTGACGCTGCCAACCAGCTATTTGAAAAGTTTCACCGTTTTCCATCGTCTGGTAATTGTCGGTTACTTTGGACTTGGCTCCTGATTTCCCATGATTCACTGCATCCTCTTAACTTTTCCATTTGTGTTTCCAGGGCAACCACGGGCGCCAAAGGACTCTCTGCCCAAAGAGCAGGAAGAGGACTTTGAGACCCCCACCATGTCCTTTGAGTCTTTCCTCACATATGACGCCCCAACGCCTGTCAAGAAGAAGAAGAAGCCATCATCGTCATCATCCTCGTCACACAGTCGACCGTCTCACTCTTCTTCCTCCACGTCGTCCTCCCGTCGTTCACGCACCCCTCCGCCCGCCCCCTCCTCATCCTCCTCTTCCTCGAAAGGGAGCAAGGCTAACGGCACACAGAGCGCCAAGAGGCCACATTCAGGCTCCAGTTCGGCAACAACGGAAAAACGCAAGAGGGTAAGACCAGCAGCGGAGGCTATGAGGAGATCATTCTCCATCTGCGTTAGATTATTTCAGTAGAACAGAAGTAGGGCTGCAGCTAACAATTATTATTAATTATTAACAACACAAAACAATGACAGATATTGTCCAGAAACCCTCACAGGAACTGCATTTAGCATAAAACAATATGCTCCAATCATAACATGGCAAACTGCAGCCCAACAGGCAACAACAGCTGTCAGTGTGTCAGTGTGCTGACTTGACTATGACTTGCCCCAAACTGCATGTGATTATCATAAAGTGGGCATATCTGTAAAGGGGAGACTCGTGGGTACCCATAGAACCCATTTACATTCACATATCTGGAGGTCAAAGGTCAAGGAACCCCTTTGAAAATGGCCATGCCAGGTTTTCCTCGTTAGAATTTAGTTTAAGTTTGGAGCATCAAGCTAGTATGACATGGTTGGTACCGATGGATTCCTTAGGTGTTTTAGTTTCATATGATGCCAGTATCTTCACTCTAGCTTTAAATCGATTGCGTTAATGCATTAAAGAAATTACTGGCGTTAAAACAAATTTGCGTTAACGTGTTATCGCGTTAACTTTGACGGCCCTAATATACATACATTTGCATAAAGCAGCATATTTACCCACTCCCATGTTGATAAGAGTATTAAATACTTGACAAATCTCCCTTTAAGGTACATTTTGAACAGATAAAAAAATGTGTGATTAATTTGCGATTAATCGCGTTGGACTACGGACAATCATTTAATCAAACACGATTAAATATTTGAATGGATTGCCAGCCCTAATTCAGTTTGCTTGTTTCATTTGACCAACAGTCCAAACCTTAAATATAATCAGTTTACTATCATTGAAGAAGCTGCAACTAGAGTTTACAGTTTTTGCTTGACAAAATGACTGAAAAGATTTATTGATTATTTAAATTGTTGCTGATTAATTTTCTATCAATCAACTGTTAGATTAATTGACTAAATTGTTGCAGCTCTAAATTGAAGCCTGTTGTGTTTGAATGTTGAAAATCTGACGAGATCTGGTTGTGTTTGTAGACTTTATTGAGCTTTGAGCCCGTCAGTGTTTCTCTCCAGGCGTCAAAGCTGTGCTTTTATTTTGTAGAACTGTGTTTGTTTCCTAGCAGCAGTGGTTTATTTAACCGTCAAGATAATTCAGAGAAGAGCAGTAATCTGCAGATTTCAAAGGCTATAACAAGTTTAGAGTCTGGAGTATCACAACAGCTCTGTTTCTGTGGTTTCTCTGCCGCTTACGACAGTCTTAATCAAACAATATGTCATTGTAAACAGCTTGCCTGGTTGGAGCATATTTCCTTTCAGTTTATAAACCTTGAAAATCTGTTATAGGGTCATGCTTGTTGATGTTAATGCGATGTTGTCTGCAGGTGGTCGAGGCCGTCGCGACTCTTCCTGAAATCCCTCTGCCAGCGATCCAACCCAACTATAGACCTCTGCCCTCCATCGACGTCACACCGCTGTCACCGCAGAGACGGAAAGGTAACGCCCTCACCTTACAAATTCACGTCTTGTTTATGAAACATCATAGTTCCTTCTTCTAAACCAGGGCTGCCCAAAGTGGAGCCCGTAAGGTCCCGCCAGATGTTTCTAGTGGGGAAAAATAATTATAATAATTTAAAAACATTCTAATATAAAATGCTGTTTGTGCTGATTAATTTTTTGTGAGGTAAAAATGCTCTTTAAATGTAGAATCCCTAATTATTAATTATTTTTCATAATCTGAGTATGGCGGGCACAATGACACTTTGTGCAGGATGTCAGTTTGGCGCGAGTGTGCTAAGAAGATAATGGAAAGGCAGAGACAGTGGCACATGGACAAAAAGGCATTTGAATTAAGGGAACTTGGGATCCCAGTACCATTTTGCATCTTAACAATACAATAAGTGTTTGCTTTGGGCCCTTGGCCCACCATTACAGCCCCCTTCCAGTGTATTTTGGCATTTCATATTTATTTTAGTCATTTACAGAAAATGCTGATTAGCCACGATGTTTGACATTTTTTTTATCAAATAATTTTGTTCTAAAAGTTTAAAAAAGAAGGTTGTTGCTAAAATGGGAATGTGAGGTATGACTATAGTAGAAGCTGCAGGTCAGACGTCATCCTCCAAGCTGCAGGTCACTCATGCTCGTTTGTGTCTGAGCAGCAGCAAACTGATAAATGTGTTTATCTGTCTGTCAGTTTGTTTTCTAGTTAGTTAGTTAGTTAGTTAGTTTAGTTAGGTGTAGTTAACTAGCCCAACTTATTGCATTAGCTAACTGAGGGTTTTCATTTTATTTTTAGTTTCCTCCACTTTAGTTTAGTGTGTTTTCACCATGGCATTTGTGTGTGCGGTGAACGTGTGCAATCAACGCAGAGAATTACACAAAGTCCAACCGGCAAAATTAGCCCAACACACCGACTGTCTCTCTCGCTCGCTCTCTTCCTTACCGTGTCCTGCTGGAGAATTCTTGTCTCATTTGTGGTGTGATGAACAGTAAATTCATCTAAGCTGGTTTCATCTAAACTGGGTTTAAAAATGATGCAATCTGGTTGCCATGGTAATGAATTACGTCTGACTATTAACCACACCCCTATTCTCTGTTTGAGAAAGAACGTTGAGAAAAAACACTGGCTGGAGGGGGGCTTTAAATTTCAGCTTTGCCCTTCCCCCCCCCCAGGGAAAAAGTTGGGTCACCCCTGTTCTAAACCACGTTCAGAACAGGGGTGCCCATCATTTTATAGTATGTCCAACATAATCCTCATATTATGTATTTCTAATATTTTACAAACAATCAATTTCATTCCTGGTCAATATTTCCTCCACAGTTTCCTCTATTTTCTTGCTGACAATGCTTCAGTCGTGTATGAACTTCTGTGGAGTTGTGACTAACGTGCACTGTTTCTCCAGTAACTGGATTTCTTAAATTTCATGTAAATAAGAAATCTGGTTTCTGTAATGGGGCGGGGTCATTTATACGGGTAACAGGTTTTCTAAGAGAAAGGAATCTCATATTTAAAATGATTCCATTCAAGGTTCGACTAGAACTAACAAAGTCTTCTCTCCTGGTGTTTTGCGTCCATGTAAATGTACTGATGGAGGTGAGCCCATGTTTAGATATTGGCTGAATTCAATTAGCATTTTTTATTTCCTCAAAGTTCACCGCTTTATTTTGGTAATTTCAGTGATGAACGTGACTGTGAACGCATCACTGTAACTGTGCAGCTGTAATCCTCCGAGGCCTGGAGGCTTCGGGGCTCACTCAGAATTTGGGTGTCATGTTCGAACAAGTGAATCTTTGCTTTCCTGCAAAGTGTAATCTAGTTCTTCTTGTTTTTTTTTCTTTCTCATCAGTGTCACCATATCTGTAAAAGTTCATCCTGCCCTGCTCTGTGTCACACTGACTGACTTTTCTCTCCCATTTTTTGTTTTCAGTTCCTGTCTGCAACAACGACGAGGAGGATTCCGGGTTCACGGGGAAGCGATTCAACTCTAAGATGGTGGTCTACTCGGGATCAAAGACCGCTTACTTGCCCAAGATGATGACTCTGTACGAGCAGTGCATCCGTGTGCTGCAGAACAACATCGACTGTGAGTGGACTTGCCAGTGCTAGAAGTGGAAAAAATAAGTGCCAGTACTCCTCTTATTCACATGTTAGTGTGTGTATCGGCCGGTATCAGCAATCTCTGTCGACTTATTTCTATTTATTTATTATTTCTTTAAGCATGTACTGTGTCAGTCATAATCAGCTGTGATTTTATTGCTATTATTATACTTCGCTATGCATCTTCTATAGTAGGCCTATAATACTCCAATAATACTCCATCTGGAACATTATAGGGTTATGGTGGTGTGTCTGTATATAGTGTTAATACTTAAAGTGCGTTCCTGTGTTATTTCTAGTATCATTCTATAATATATTATAGGATGTCTATAAGTTAGAATTAGCAGCCACCAGACAGACAGACAGGCAGGTAAGCAAGCAGCGCTGAGCTGTGTGAGCTCTTCATTCAGGTTTTAGGAGCAGAGTCCCAGTCAGGATGCTCCTACATATTATACAGAGACACATTTTGAATTTCTACAGTGAATAGAAGATACTAGGAGGTGTTAGGTTTAGAGTCCTCCCCCAAGAAAATTTGAAGGTTTTTTTACTGAAAACTATGCAATTTTACATCATTTTGGACCATAGTTATTAGGCTACTATAGTCTAGGTAACGCTCACAAAACTTAAAGACAAAACTTGCTGTAGGTGTAATTAAATAATTATTTGATTATTACACAATAACAGCCATCGTCCAACATTCAGTTCTTCTGGAAATATTTGCCCTGTAAAATAATATTCTGTAAATCAAGAAAAGCAGATTCAGAAAACTTTTCAATTCAATTTCCTTAACTATATATATTCACAAGTTTAAAAATGTTATGACGAACAAATCTCCCAGAGAACCTGATATGGAGAGAGCAGAGAAGAGTACCGGCAGCTTGTGAGAAATGCCGGTATGTGAGAAAAAGTCACAGTATGCCATAAGGAGTAAAATGAAGCTGCGTACCGGTGAGTACCGGCCCACTGGGAGCACCACAGCTACAAAACAGTCACGGAGTCTCCCAGCAGATGGCACTAGAGCACCTGCAGACTCCCTCATGTTCTCACAAGCTCATATACCTAAGCACAAAAATGTATTCATGTTAGTGTGCATTAAAGGTCCCATATTATAAAAAAGGGAGATTTTCATATTTTTTTATTATAAAGCAGACTTAAGTCCTCTATAAATAATGTGAAAGTATCGAAATGCTCAATCCACAGGGAAATACACACAGCCCGTATTCAGAAACTCTGCATTTGAAACAAGCTGTCAGGATTTCTGTCCATTTGTGATGTCACAAATATACAATATTTAGACCCTTTCCACAGAATTAAACGTAAACATTCTAAATGTGTCCCAGTTTATTCCTGGTTGCAGTGTATGTGAATGTCATCAGCTGACAGGAAGTACACATGGACCCAAGCTGTTGCCTAGCAACGCAATTTCGTCGCAATTCCATCGAAATCAGCTAAAACAGAGCGTTTAAGACAGAGGGTAAATACAGGCATATTCAGGCCGACAGTATGAGGAAAATAAAGTTTTTTTTTAACATTACATTATGTAAACATGTTATAGTAGAAACACAGAATATAAGTATGAGCCTGAAAATGAGCATGATATGGGACCTTTAAATACCACTACATTAATTCTGTGGGACAAATGTGAAACTGTGATAGAGGGGTGTGGCTCAGCACAAAGATGAACAGAAAGCCTTCACGATCACCGGACAAATCTCTGAGAGTCAGTATGTACCCCTCTGCGGTCACTTCCCACCCACCCGTTACCTTAAGGTGGTGAAAACAAACGGACACTACTGCACACATGTGACTGTTGGCTGCTTCTGTGCTCTTTCAGCCATCGCCGAGGTCGGAGGAGTGCCGTTCGAGATCCTGGAACCGGTGCTGGAGCGATGTACACCAGAGCAGCTGTACCGCATCGAGCAGAGCAACCAGGTAAAACACACACACACACACACACACACAGTCTTTCTATACTTGTGAGGACCCTCATTGATATAATGCATTCCATAGTGTCATGCCCCAGTCTGTGGCTGGTCAAGACACAACGAAGGTTACAATATTGTAACCCTAGTTCTGTACGTGCAGGCGGAGCCCTCTACTGGACTCTATGGGTAATACTCCTGTCCAATCACACGCACGCGTCAGTCCACTGAGAGTTGCATAAACGTTGCCGGCCTATCAGGACGCGCCTACCTACGTGCGCCACCAGAGTGTAAGAGCCTAAGTCACGCCCCTTCCGGTGGACCCCGTGGGACCTTATTTCGGAAAAAATATGAACGGTTGCAAGTCAAGAAAGTCTCAGTTTGTTGTAAAACTGTTGAAGTATCAGACTGAAAATACGCCATTAGAAAGACGACACACCCAAAAGTGTCGTAGTGACGTCTCTCTCTCTGAAGCTACGATGTCTGTGTGTTTCCTACTGGGATGAACTCACACCAGCGATCGTATCTCGCTTGTTCTTTCTCTTCCCGGCTGGATAAAACACATCAGGTAAAATAACATGTTAGCTAGCTAGCTAGCGTTGGTGACGTATATTGTGCGAGACGAGAGATGTAGTTCACTGAGCAGTTTGACGCAAAACTAAATGATCCTACGACAAACCTACGGCAAACTGAGACTTTCTTGACTTGAAAAATTGTTTTAAATTGACAAACATTATATGTGTGATTCATGGCGCAATTCAAACAGGATCAAAAAAATATTTGTCCTTTTTGTCGTTAACTACCGTTCATATTTTTCCCGAAATAAGATCCCATGGGGTCCACCAAGGGGCGTGACTTTGGTGGAGCCACGGTTGCGTACCAGCTGCAGCGACACACAGCGTCCCAATAAACTAGACCTCTCTGTGTTGTACAACACGCACATTCCCTCTAGATTTTTTTTGTAAACCGCCAACCTCAAAGTTCAAACTGCGCCTATGCCTTGTAGCAGCGACTCCATCCGTGGAGATGTAGCCGTACTGTGGTAACGCACATATTCAGTAGGCACGTCCTGATTGGCCGGCTACGTTTATGCAAATCTCAGTGGGCTAACGCGTACGTGTGATTGGAGGAGAGTATTACCCATTGAGGGCGGAGCCTGTGTGAGATAGAACATGAAAAAGACCAATCTTCCCTAAGTCCCAGCCAGCTATAGATCTAACAACTGAGGTGTTTATTACCAGCCGCGACAGCGACGCTGGTATTGTTTTCATCATTTTTGAGTACTTTGCCAGGTGTTTATATTTCTGTATGTCTGTGGACGGATTTTGTCACCGGGGTAACGTCACAACCATGTAAGATGCAGTCACAAAACTTCACAGGTGCATAGTTGAGATCAAAATGAAGGGCGAGTTTTGAGATTGGTGTGGTCTGAGCAAGAGGGCGGAAGTAGGAGTGAAGGAAGTGGGGAAGGGACTACTGGCCCCCCCACTTTACGCCATGGATGTATTAAGAGAACTGGATACAGCGTTGGAGAGGGGGCCCCGTTCTTTCCTATGAAAGTTGAGGAAGGGAAAAAACTCTGGATTCAGCTATTAGTGCATTTTACATCTTTTAGGACCTGATGATTTAAATAAGGACTATTAGAGTGTTCGCACTGGGAAGTTGATTCACCTAAAAAAAAAGTATCCGCTGAGTTACAGACATCTCTTTCCCAATGTAAGTCTATGGGAAAAAGTTTTTTTGGGCCCAACGCATCACGTGACAGACACGGAAGTTGTAGTAACATCGTTTGGCCACTACGAAAATTGGCATCAACGACCGGCGCTCTTCCTGGGGGCTTGTTTTACGCCCCTAGGCCAATTTGATGTCACGGCTGGTGTGATCCCATCACAAGATGATCTGTAGTTTACAATGTGTTCTGAAATAGATGAACCCAAGAACTGACTCAAAGCAGGGCAAAGGCCAAAATAGCAATCAAACAAATCGAACTAGCAAGGTATAACAAATCGAACTCAACAAAATCAAAGACACCAATTTACAATAACTTACCTCCCTAACTAAAATAAACAAGACGAGGGAAGATGAAGTGTAAAATGACGAGCACAATGTGTAGGAAGGCTGAGAAGACTGATGGCACTCCCCTCTTCTTTCAGTGGTTTACGGAGGAATCTGACGAACTGTGGATGCGTCACTGTCAGCGGGACTTTAAGCGCGAGTCTCGTCAGGAGTACGAGTCGTGGAGGGAGATGTATCTGAGGCTGCACGACGAGCGCGAGGAGCGGCTGAGGATGCTCACCCAGAACATCTCCTCCGCCCACGCCAACAAGCCAAAAGGTAGGAGAAGCATTGAGTCACTTTATATTAATGAGCACTAGAAAGTGAACGTTCATTTCTAGGAAAACGTCCTAGACTGATGTTGAAGTTTATTTATTAAGGTCTTTGAGTGTTGGTATTTAAGTGTGAGTGTTGTGTTTGTCCCGGCAGGGCGACAGGTCAAGATGGCGTTTGTGAATTCTGTCGCCAAGCCGCCACGTGACGTCCGCCGCCGACAAGAGAAGTTCGGCACCATCAGCGGTTCGTCAGCCAGCTCCACCGCGGCTGCAAACCCCATCAAGTCAGTAGCACATCCAGCATGTTGACACATTCGGCATTTAGGTTTCTGACTTGAGTTTGGTGTTGAAGTGACACCATTGAGATAGAATAAACATGGAAAGTATAGATAACTTTACATAAATGTGAGTTTCCATCATGAATGCACAGGTCGTATTTACAGTTCATAAGGGCATATATATATATATATATATATATATATATATATATACAGACGTAGGCAAAGTTGTTGGTACCCTTCCGTTAAAGAGAGAAAAACCCACAATGGTCACTGAAATAACTTGAAACTGACAAAAGTAATAATAAATAAGAATTTACTGAAAATGAACTAATGAAAATCAGACATTGTTTTTGAATTGTGGTTCAACAGAATCATTTTAAAAAACAAACTAATGAAACTGACCTGGACAAAAAATTATGGTACCCCTAGAAAAGATGTAAAATAATGTGACCATAGGGACATATTAAACTAAGGTGTGTCCTGTAATCAGCATCACAGGTATCTTCAAACTTGTAATCAGTCAGTCTGCCTATTTAAAGGGTGAAAAGTAGTCACTGTGCTGTTTGGCATCATGGTGTGTACCACACTGAACATGGACCACAGAAAGCTAAGGAGAGAGTTGTCTCAGGAGATCAGAAAGAACATTATAGACCTTCATGTTAAAGGTAAAGGCTATAAGACCATCTCCAAGCAGCTTGACGTTCCTGTGACTACAGCTGCACATATTATTCAGAAGTTTAAGGTCCATGGGACTGTAGCCAACCTCCCTGGACGTGGCCGCAAGAGGAAAATTGATTACATATTGAAGAGACGGATAATACGAATGGTAACCAAAGAGCCCAGAACAACTTCCAAAGAGATTAGAGGTGAACTCCAAGGTCAAGGTACATCAGTGTCAGATCGCACCATCCGTCACTGTTTGAGCCAAAGTGGACTTAATGGAAGACAAACAAGGAGGACACCAAATCATAAAAAGGCGAGACTGGAATTTTCCAAAATGCATATTGACCAGCCACAAAGCTTCTGGGAGAATGTCCTTTGGACAGATGAGACAAAACTGGAGCTTTTTGGCAAGTCACATCAGCTCTATGTTCACAGACGCAAAAATGAAGCAAACAAAGAAAAGAACACTGTACCTAATGTGAAACATGGAGGAGGCTCGGTTATGTTATGGGGCTGCTTTGTTGCATCTGGCACAGGGTGTCTTGAATCTGTGCAGGGTGCAATGAAATCTCAAGACTATCAAGGCATTCTGGAGCGAAATGTGCTGCCCAGTGTCAGAAAGCTTGGTCTCAATTGCAGGTCATGGGTCCTCAAACAGGATAATGACCCAAAACACAGCTAAAAACACCCAAGAATGGCTAAGAACAAAACATTGGACTATTCTGAAGTGGCCTTCTATGAGCCCTGATCTAAATCCTATTGAACATCTGTGGAAGGAGCTGAAACATGCAGTCTGGAGAAGGCACCCTTCAAACCTGAGACAGCTGGAGCAGTTTGCTCACGAGGACTGGGCCAACATACCTGTCGACAGGTGCAGAAGTCTCATTGAGAGTTACAGAAATCACTTGATTGCAGTGATTGCCTCAAAAGGTTGTGCAACAAAATATTAAGTTAAGGGTACCGTCATTTTTGTCTAGGCCAGTTTCATTAGTTTGTTTTTTTAAATGATTCTGCTGAACCATAATTCAAAAACAATATCTGATTTTCATTAGTTAATTTTCAGTGAATTTTTATTTATTATTACTTTTGTCAGTTTCAAGTTATTTCAGTGACCATTGTTGGTTTTTCTTTCTTTAACGGAAGGGTACCAACGATTTTGCCTACGTCTGTATATACTGTATGTGGCATTTATTCCCAATTAAACCTACATTTAGTTTTGTTCTTTTGTTTTTTAATATCTCAGGATCTAAATAGATGGTAACCTTTTTAGTGGTTATAGTTTCCATTAAATTTACTAGACATAGTTCACATTAGCTCAAGCAGATACCATAAATTGGTAAAGCTTAGTTAAGTATTCAAAGGTTGCGCAGCTTTATAATTTAGGGAAATGATTCCAATATATATCTGAGGGGTCCCAACATTATTTTAGGGAGAAGAAAGAAAAACTTATATTTTTATATTTCTTTTAGAATTGTTAAAGTTTTAGGAGCGACGAAATTCAGACGGCAGCTGGCGGTACTACGGTTTTGCACTCCACTATTTTTTTCTCCACAATCACAGATATTTTCCACTTCCTGTGTCCTTCAGAATAAGACCAGCTACCATAAACTACTCTGCTGAATCGAGCCACTCTTCTTCCTCCCAACTCGACCCTTCTCCCAGCTCGTCTCGCTCCTCAGCACCGGGTGGTGGAGGAGGAGGAGGAGGAGGAGGAGGAGGACCTGGAGGAGGACCTGGAGGAGGATCTGTCGCCCGGGACAAGCCACAGGTCAAAAGTAAGTGTGCTAACGATCCTGAGTTTATCATAAAAAGAGGCAGGATTAGTTTTGGTTTCTTTTTAAATCTCACAAACCGTTTGTTCCTTCTTGCAGAAATCGCCCCCATGATGGCCAAAACTATCAAAGCTTTCAAGAACAGATTCTCCCGCCGATAGTGTGAAAGAGATTGAATATATTTTATGAATTCCAATTATGTTTTTAATTTAAATTTAGCAAAATTTTACTGGAGACCCCTTCATCCCTGCCCGCACACACACACATACACACACACACACACACACACACACACACACACACACACACACACACACACACACAAACAAACACATACACACACATCATCATCTTTACCACCAAACACATGGTAGGAACTTTTCAGTATTGGTGGAAAAAGGGTTGATTTTTAAAACAAAATGTATTTAAGTGGTGGCATCTGTTTTGGGGGGGTCTTTGAATAAGTATTTAAATCATAAATGAAGGTCTGTGGGTGTGACGTCTGTGTTAAGAAAAATGAAGTCTGCAACTTTTTACAAGACGTAAAGGACACACACCTGCAAACACACAGTCTGTTACCTTTTCTTGTTTTCTAGCAGCCTTTTTAAAAGGAATAGCTCGACCCTTTTGGGAAATGATCTGTTTTGCTTTCCTAAAGAGAGTTAGATGAGAAGACTGATACCACTCTCACATCTAAAAGTGGTGTCAATCTTCTCATCTAACTCTTGGATGGTCTACTAAAACATCAAACTTTTCCTTCATGGGACAGAAAAATGACTGATTCTTTTCGTTTAAAGAATAGTTGTTTGTTACTTTTCATTACGTGCAAATGGTACACTACATGAGGAAAACCTTTACACACTCTTTTTTTTTTATCTTAATGGTATGCATGGTGCACGTCAGCCGAGGCATCAATTGGCTGGTTAAAGACTCTGCTTTTAAAAAAAACAACAACACACATCCATATTTAAACATGGTGCATTTTTTTTAATGTGTAGAGCTAAAATGATATCAGTGAACTACACGCACACACACACACACACACACACACACACACATTGTAGACTTATTTTAACCCTCCTGTGGCTTCAGATCATGTTTTCCTGCTGTTGAATGTGTGTGTCCCTGTTTGTATCTGCTTCACTGTGACGAATAGCTTGAGTGAATGCTGGAGAGACTGTAGGAAGAGAAGAAGAAGAAGAACAAGGAAACACAACAATAAGGAAGGAAGTTAATAGGATGTCTGCAGTTTCAGTCTACAACAATGATGAGATGTATTTATTTTCAACACTGGGACCTGGCACCCCGCAACATGGGCCTGAAAGGAAGTAGATTAAAAATTGTAATTTTATTAGATTTTAATAAATGTTATATGGTCATTTTTATTAAAATTGACTTTTTGCCCTTAAGACTGTGTGTGTGTGTGCTGAAATATTTTTGTGCGGCTTTATCAAGCAACACAAACCTCCTCTGTGCTTTCTATTGAACATGAGAAAGGAGTATCACTTGTGTCAACATTTTCTCTCCAAATGACTGAACAAATTCCAAAAGTGTGCAGAGGAGGAGGTCTACAGTAGTCTGGAAGAACTGTCACTAGAGAATGTCCTGTAGGCCTTAATATAGACTTATTAGTGTGTTGTTTATATAATGTTATTCTTAAATCATGGATTGTGGCATTTATGCCCAATTAAACCTACATTTTGTGTTGTTCTTTTGTTTCTAATATCTCATTAACGCCCAGGAGCTAAATAGATGGTAACCTTTTTAGTGGTTATAGTTTCTATTAAATTTACTAGACATATTTCACATTTGCTCAAGCAGATATCATAAATTGGTAAAACTTCTCAAGCTGGGGGCCAGGACCTCCCATAGGATCCCAGTATAAATCTGAGGGGTCCCAACAGGATTATAGGGAGAAGAAAGAAAAATTATTTAGAATTGTTAAAGTTATGCCTTCTTTTATCAGACTTTTTCATCAAATTTAGTCTTTTTCTTTTGAAATATTGGATACTTCAAATGAAACTGTCTGAGAAGGTTTAAAGATGAGTACATTTCAAGTACTGTACTGGCATTTGTATTTTACTTGAGTATTTCCATTTTATGCTACTTCCTTCTTCTACTCCACTACATTTATTTGACAGCTTTAGTTAGCTTTATTAATTAGCTTTATTAATACAAAAATATAAATCAACTAATAGATCACGATGTATGATTACAGATTGAGCTACCCAGCAGTATATAAAGTTGTTCAAATGAGCTCAACCTTTAGCAGCTGCAACATTAAATTGATGAACACACGAATCCATCAATAATTATAATCCAATAATATAATATATATTGTTTTGAACTGTGCCATTCTGCATAATGAGTATTTTACTTTTGGTACTTAAAGAATATTTTGATGCTTTTGTATTTGTACTTAAAGAAGCAGTGGGTAGAATTGGAGCAAATATTAAGTTATTTTTATAAAACGGTCACTATATCCTGACAGTAGAGACAGGTAATCTGAAAAAAATCATGTGCCTCTGTCCTCCGGTGCTCCTAATGGTATCTGCAAGATTTCACAGACCGGAGGAGAACAACCAATCAGAGCTGATCTGGAGTCTGCCATCTCTGAGCAGCTGTCAATCACTCATGAATTCCGATCAAACGGTCAAACTAGGCAGCGCTGATCAAAATATTAATCAATATCCTGTTACTGCAATGCCTATTTCTTGCATAAAATGTTTTCATAAACATATTTTTGTGTACTGTTTAGCTGTAAAATTAGAAAGTTTGTGACCACCCGGCAGCCATGTTGAGATCAGTAGAGGAAATACCAAGCACCGCCCACCAGCCGGAGGACACTTCTTCATTTTACAGCTAAAACAGTACACTACATGATGTTTCCACTGACCCATTACAGTAACAGAATATTGATTCATATTTGATCAGCGCTGCCTAGTTTGACCGTTTGATTGGAGTTTGCGAGTGATTGACAGCTGCCTCCGTTGAATGAACAGCCAATAGGAACGCTCTCTCTCTGAAATGACCTGTGATTGGTCAAAGTCTCCCGTCACAGGTTAGATTTTCTAAAGTCTGAAAACAGAGCCATGAGGAGGAGCAGAAGTCTAGTTTTCTCTCAGAACACTTGAATTACAATATGCTGAAAGTTTATTATGGAATTTTTGCCCAATGATGCCAAAAATAGTCTGCCTACTGCCGCATTAACAATACCATGTAGACAAACAGCTTGTTTTATTTTGAAAATCTCAAACCGGAAGTCTATTTATAACGTCGGTTCGCTTCCGCTAAGAGGAACTTGCTTATCGCACTATTTCACTAGCTCACTCTGTGTAAACACACTGACCCAGTCTGATCCAGACAGCTGTCTCTGTCTGAGCTAACTGTAACAGAACGATGTCCGGGCACGGTCATGGGCACGGGCAAGGTTGCGGGTGTGCGGGGGAGCACGAGCCCGCGGAGAGGGGCCTGGAGTACGGACTGTACCGGAGGATCGACCTGGACAAGCTGCAGTGCCTCAACGAGACCAGAGAAGGGGACGGGAGGCTGGTGTTCAAACCCTGGGACCGGAGGAACGAGCGGGACACGGTACCCGGCTACACAGAGCCTTTACCCCGCTGTGGAGCTCATAGTGGAGCTCATAGTGGAGCTCATGGTGGAGCTGCGTAGTGGAGCTCATAGTGGAGCTCATGGTGGAGCTGCGTAGTGGAGCTCATGGTGGAGCTCATGGTGGAGCTGCGTAGTGGAGCTCATAGTGGAGCTCATGGTGGAGCTGCGTAGTGGAGCTGCGTAGTTATTAAATCAAACAAATCTTTATTATTATCACTCAGGCTGACAAATCACACGAGTCTGCAGTCCTGTAGGGAAAGTTACTAAGTAACGTTACATTTACTCCAGTAATGTGTGTTACTGTTGAGTATCTGTTTGAGGTACTTGTACTCTTTATGTTATGCTCCACTAGCTCAGAGGTAAATATTGGACTCTTCCTTCACTGCATTTATCAGACAGGAACTAGTTACTTTTCAAAATAAGATGTGACATAAAAATGTAATGAGTTTATGAAAGTTTTTTTATGGAGATAAAGTAGTTGATATTAGTTCAACTTTTACCTACGACAGTATGCGTTGATGCATCACTAACAACTACTATAGTGTAATATATAGCAATATATAACTCAGAAGGGCCTTTTCTTTTGCAGAAGAAACTACTTTTCTTTTTACTTAAGTCCATTCATTTTACCTTGAATGCAGGTCTTTTACTTGTAATGGAGTACTTCTACATTGTTGTACTGGTACTTTTTCTCAATTGAATACTATCACCACTGGTGAAATCATAATCATGATGTTAATAATCATATTTTAAGATATTGATATACCGGTATGTCACAATATGGCAAATGTTGGCAAAATTACACATGAAATAATCAAACTGATGTTTATAACGATCATTGTCATTATTGATTCATTTGCAGATTATTTTCTTGATTAACTGATTAATCTTTTCCTCTGTAAAATGTCAGAAAATAGTGTAAAATAATACCCAGTTGTGATTGCTTATACTGGGGTCAAACCAGTATCCCAGTCTGAGAATGTCTCAGTGCAGATTGTACTGTTTCTTTTATTGCTGCTGCAACTCTGTGATTGCTTAGAAAGGATTCACTCTTGTGTGTGTCTATTTTCTTTTAGTATGTCGAGAGTGACGCAGATGAAGAGCTGCTGTTCAACATCCCGTAAGTCCTAAAATCACCATCATCATCATCATCATCATCATAATGAGCCTGAACTTTACCCTTTCCTCTTGAATGAGTATATTTGTAGATGGCAACACATATGCTATTATTATGAAATGTGTTGGAATATAAGCTGCTAACAGGGTTCTTCTTCACTAGTAATAATAAGATGAACTCTTCATTTTTCTGTAATTTCAGACCCAAACGGTTCTGGTTCTAATTTCATTTTTGTTTTTTCGTAATTCGTCTCTTGTGACAGCTTCTCGTCATTCACAGCGTCCAGTGTTTGTTTTTATGTGACCTGATAGCGTCTCTTTGTGATTTTTGTTAAAGATGGCAGCGAAGCAACTGTGTGTCATCTCTTTCAGTTTTACAGGCAGCGTGAAGCTGAAAGGCATCATCATCTCTGGAGAAGATGACGACTCTCATCCGGCTGAGATTCGACTGTGAGTGTCTGTTCACTGCTTCTTTGATTAGGTAACACGGAGTGAACCCAGCTGGATTTGAACTGGGGACTTAAAGGGATAGTTTGGGTGTTTTGAAGTGGGCTTGTATGAGGTACTTATCCATAGCAGGTGTATTACCTACAGTAGATGACGGTCGGCGTGCCCCCGACATCGAGAAACAGACAGGAGCACCGGAGCAAAGCAATACAGTGTTGTGGAAGGTGACGGAAGCAAAATGTGAAAAAACTCACCTCACCTACAAAAAATTGATATCTGTTAAGTGTACGCTGCATTTAGAATATTTTCCAACGGGGTACTGAACTGAAAGTAAAACGTATCTGTACTGTTTTTGTCATCTGAGCCTGCTGGCTTTGGAGAGAGCAGAGATAATTCGGTTCAGTTCCCCATCAGAAAGGGCTGTCTGACGAGAGATAAAGTGGTGAAAATATTCTAAATATAGTTTAGGCTAAACTTAAACGGATATCAGTTTTTTTTTTTTTAGGTGGGCCTTTCTTTTAGGTGTCTGAAATACGTTTTGCTGCCGTCCCCATCCGCAGCACTGTGTTGCTTTGCTCCGGTGTCGGTACTCCTGTCTGTTTCTCCAAACTGGGGGCGTGCCGACCATCATCTACTGTAAGTAATACACCTACTATGGATAAGTACCTCATACAACCCCACTTCAAAACACCCAAACTATCCCTTTAAACCCCCTAGACCACCAGAGCACCCCAAAATCTTTGTTCATAAATTCATCGTCTCCATCATACAAAAAAGAGTGTTGGACTGATGTGGAAAAGTCTTTCTCTCTTAGGAAGGTTCCTAACGGAGTGAAATGATTTAGATGTATCTCAGTAGCAGCCATGACGAGAGCTGTTTGAATCCTCTAAATGCTGAGGAAAGGTGCCTCAATGCTTCCTTTCTTATCTCCTTTAGCATAGGATACACTGGACCATCCTTTACCAAAGGAAAGGAGATAATGCCGCCCCACAATTCCTTGCGGCCGCAACATTTAAATCGACGCACCATTCGGCCGTTCCTGAAAACAAATGATCATGCCTGTCTTGCATAGAGTTAACAATTATTATTATTACAATTATTATTTTTTTCAATGAAGTCTGGTGGCTTTGGCGAAAGCATAGTTGGATACAATGTCTCCAGCTCCCCTTCGGAAAGGGCTGTCGGACGGCAAAGTAAAGCGGTGGAAATATTGTAAATATAGCGTACACTTAATTTTATTTTTTATTAATTTTATTAGGTGTCTAAAATCTGTTTTGCTGCTGCTCCCGTCCACAGCAGTACATTACTTTGCTCCCCGGCTGCTGTCTGTTTCTCCAAACTGGGGGCGTGTCGACCGTGTCGACTGTGTCGACCGCCATATACTGTACACTGAGTAGGTGCAGTCGGATTTTTTTAATACCACGGTTGTCTTTTCCTAAATTAATTCTCCTTCACATCTATCCTTGACCTCATGACGTTTTCCACTGAGGTCAAGGAAAAGTGTTTAGGAAAAGACATTCAAATTTTGACTTTTCGACTGCAGCCGTGGATTTATTCTAGGTCCTATTAAAATAAGAAATAAACCGATCTGCAGCTGAAATGCTTGCATCCCTTCCCATCACTAGAGGGCAGTGATTTCATGAACTTACTTTTCTTTCCAGGTACAAGAACATCCCTCACATGTCCTTCGACGACACCGGCAGAGAACCCGAACAAGCCTTCAGACTCAACAGAGACCCCGTCGCCGAGCTGGAATACCCAACAAAGTGAGAGCATGAGCAGTTTTTAATCACCTGAGCAACTTGCTGTCTTCAAGCAGGAACTCTTAGTCCCATCAGGTTCCTAAAATCAACACTTTCCACCTGCCTTATGATAGGGCTGTGTATTGGAAAGAACCTGGCAATACAATACGTATCATGATACTGGGGCTACGGTTCAATATATTGCGATACTGTGAGCAAGGCGATATATTGTGATTTTTTAAAAAATCAATTTTTAGGAAAACTGTCATAGTATAAAGAACAGACCGACATGCCAACGAGCGGTGCATTCAAGAAATCTGCAGTTTAAAAAGCCATATATCTTTTTGGTGTTGTTTTTTTACACTTACTGCATGCTTGTTCTTTAGTTTCCTGCCGCTTTTAGTTGTTGTCACTGTTGGTACATCTTTCCCACATCACTGCTAGCTTGACACTGTCAGCCACCAACCAGCTCACTGCTGACACAGCTTGCAGGAAGGTGGTTGTTGAAGAGCTTACAGCAGGCAAACTGGTGCAGTAAGGCAACACACAGGGTCACCGACAAACAAGGACTAATAACATAAAACACACTGTTGGTTGGACCTTTTTATTGACACAAATGTTACTCAATTTAGCTTTAAGTGACAAATCTGCCTTCTAGCTTTACCGTGAAATCCCCCAAAGACAATAGAGTGCAACAGGAGCTGATTATCTGCATTAATCCAAAACCCAATGGAACAATCCTATTGACTTTTTGTCGAGGGAACCAGGGCGACGCTAACTTCCTGGTTGGCCTACAAAAATACGTCCTCCCTGCACCACTGTATTTTGAAGGCTTTTAGATTTGCTCATGATTGATAAGACGAGAGATATAGAAGTGATTAAGTTAAAGTAGCTTCTGTATTTAAGATGCTTGACCACATAATGCGGTGAAATCCAATCTTTGTGATCTGGTCAAAGAAGCGTTCAAAACACAAGTGAAACCAACTCTCTGTTTTTCTTTCTGTTTGTCTCAGTATGTCAGACACTTGCATGCATGTGTATGTATTTCTGTTATATTCACGCACACACATAAAACAACATGCCATTACTCACTTTTAAAGGGATCGTTCGGGTGTTTTAAAGTGGGATTGTGTGAGGTACTTACCCGTAGTCGGTGTATTACCTACAGTAGATGATGGTCGGCACGCCTCCAGTTTGGAGAATCAGACAGGAGTACCAGCATGAAAGCAAAGCAATGTACTGCTGTGGACGGGGGCAGCAGCAAAACAGATTTTAGACACCTAAAAGAAATCTATATCGTTTAATTGTACGCCACATTTAGAATATTTTCCCTGGTTTACTTTGCCATGAGACATCTATACAGTCTATGTTTCCGACCGGGAACTGAAGCGGTTATCTGTGCTTTCGCCAAAGCAACCAGACTCCATTGAAAAAACATCAGTAATTTGACCTCGCAGAACAACGGGAGTTGCTGGTGTACCGCTGTCTCGATTGGTTATGCCTGGTTCACACTACACAACTTTAGCCCTGATTTTCTGCTCCCCAACAGTTTTTCGAGCTCCCCGACAAAAGCGCCAGATCAGAGGCCAATCGCAGTTTGCTCGCCGCTCGCACATCGGCGCAGTTTGAGCATGTTTTATGAGCTGTTCAAAGACGCTCGCCGAGAAGTTTGCAGACGCGAGCCGAGAGGTTTGCAGACGCAAGCCGATGCCTCACAAACACATTCCAGATATCTAGCATGCTAAATATGTGGACCTATTGGGGACTCCGGCCACAAGCTACATCTGGTTGAGGGGAAACCTGGAGGAGGAGGGGTCGTCTGTAACAACAGGAACTTACCGTATGTGTTGCATTTGCAACACGGAGCAAAGTTGTTGTTGCACCTAGAGCAATAAATGGTAAAAAGAAGTGTGGATGCCGGTGGAAACAGGCGGTTTTGTAAACACACCTGTCAACAACATCAGAAATGTGTCTTGTGCATGGGATCACATCATTTACCGTGTATTTCTTGCGTGTGTTTTCGTGACAAACCAATGGAGTCTAGTGGCTTTGGTGAGAGCATAGATGGATACAGGGGCTTCAGTTCTCCATCGGAAAGGTAAAGCAGTGAAAATACTCTAAATATAGTGTACGCTTAAACTGATATCGGGTTTTTTTTAGGTGAGCCTTTTTTTAGGTGGCTGAAATCTGTTTTGCTGAAACCCGAACTATCCCTTTAAGTCCTTCTTTACAATCCTTTACAAATTTCTTGCCAAAATGTCACTGCAGTTTAGTATTGCTCCCTTGGAGTAAGAATGCATACCCAAGCTGTTGTCTCAAACCGAGGTGTCTCTCCCGTTGTGTCACGATTTCCAGGATCGCTCGTTTCTCCAGTGTCCACCACCTCTCCATCCACATCTCAAAGAACTTCGGAGCAGAGAACACCAGGGTCTACTACATCGGTCTGAGGGGAGAATACTCGGAGGTCAGTCCAAATTACAGCATTTAAAAAAAGAAATGCTCTTCCTCTTTTTGTTTGATCATCTAAAATACTGTAGATATCGATGTATCAGTGAGGGTAGTGAAATATGAGAAAACCACATCCTCCAAAATGACAATGAAGTTGAATCAACACCTCTCTAAAACAGTTTCAACTAAAACTGAACAGTATAACCTTCATGAAGGGGGTGTGTTGTATTAGACTGCAGTCCATCCCTGAGCATTCCCAGAACGGATCAACTGATAAAGATCTTTTTTTTCCCAGCTGTTCCGCGGTTGGTTTGGCTGTGTGCGTCAGATCACAACAACATTGAAAGGAGATATTATTTTGACTCGTCTTTTATCACGAGGGCAGCAGATTCTTTCCCAAAATATTTTGGTATCTCTGGTGTTCCTCCGGTTTCCCTCCCATTCTCCAAAGAGCCCTTGCGTGTCTGTCAGTGGGTATGATGCTGTTGTGGTGACGTCTCTTTTAGCCGTCCTTCTTTTTAATTAACACCAAACAGTTCACGTCTACTGTAGTTTTGTCAAAACATGACAGTTTCCCACATTATTTCCAATGTTAATTCTGCCCTCTGGCACGATTAAATCATGGGCCACTTTGGCCCACATCTCAGAATAGCAACAATCATGCATGTTGCAAGCATGCAGCCACACAGTAGGTTCAGTTGGATTAAACCTAAGAGACCCACATAGACCCGTTTTAGTCTTTTTTAGGGGGGTACAGAGGGTCTTTAGGGGGCGATAGCAGGTCAACAGTAGATGTCACATAGAAGTGGTGTACATCATCTGAAAGTTGGATCCTGAATATCAATTTGAGATGCAGCTCAGCACTGTGGGTCAAGTTGTTCTAGTCATAAATCAAAAATAAACATGAACTAATTAATTAAAATGAATTGTCAAAGTGTATAAAATGATGATAGAAGTATATGATGGCCATTCCCATGGCCAGAAACCCCTTATTGTCAATGTAGCTAGGAAAGCCATCCATCCTCTGAATGCTCTAGGTCTCTAGTTTGATCCATCCATCCTCTGAATGCTCTAGGTCTCTAGTTTGATCCATCCATCCTCTGAATGCTCTAGGTCTCTAGTTTGTGGCTGTAAAGTTTCATGATACTGTGATTATCCTAGAGGTCACCACAAGGTCATTTTATACAGTGAGGTCAAGTTTTAAAAAAATGGAAATGTCTCCTATGGGGACTAACATCATCAAACATGAATACAGTTGGGCTCATTGGATCCACAAGAGTCTCAGCTTTACAGTGATAATTATGTCATTCAAGACTGTTTAGGGACCCCAGTATGCAGAAATATCCAAATACACCATTTTAGAATAGGCGAAAGTAACACATTTATACTGCATGCAGAAAACTGCATGTGATTATCATAAAGTGGGCGTGTCTGTGAAGGGGAGACTTGTGGGTACCCATATAACAGATTTTCCTTTGAAAATGGCCATGCCGGTTTTTCCATGCCAAAATTTAGCCTAACTTTGGAGCGTTATTTAGCCTCCTTCCTGACGAGCTAGCATGAAATGGTTGGTGCTAATGGATTCCTTAGGTTCTGTACTTTCATGAGAGATACCGATATCTTCATGAGCTTTAGCTTGAGCCTGAGCCTGCTACAACCTCTGAAAGACAGTAATATCGGCTGGGGACGCCAGCAACCCCCGGGGGTCCTGTTTGTACCATATTCACTTTTCTGGTTTACATTTTTGAATCATTGTTGTCACTGTCTTGAAGCGTGATGTCTGGGCTGGTCAGAGAGATCGCAGTTTTATTTGATATGGTTCTAATCAACCCGAGACTGGATGGAGTATTTGGGTGAAGAGTAACTCGTATTATTTCGTTTGATATTATTTAGTTACTAACTAAGTCACTATTTTCTGACATTTTGTAGACCAACAATTAATCTGGAAAACAATCTTTAGTAGGGTTGGAAATTAACTTTTTTGTCCACTTGCCACTGTGGCTGATGGATTACAAAAACTACCGGCCACTCAATAGATTACCATTGTGTCTTTTTTTGGCTGGTGAGTGAAGCAAAGCTAGCAGCCACTTGCATATTTTACCAGTATTTGGCTGGTGGCTGTTGCTAATATCCAAACCTGATCTTCAGTGTTATAAAGTTGGTTAGTTAGATGCAGCCATGGATATCAAACAGTAGTTCTAATGACTTGCCATTCCATGATGAAACTACTTGGCGGTCATCTTACCTGGATACAGTTTGAAACGTGCTGTAATTGGAACCTATGGTGAAAGAGGCTTTCTTTATAATCCTTGTATTTTTCCAATACTGTTTTTTATTCTAAGTAATGAATGTAAGACAGCTGTGTCTGTCTAAAGAGAAAAACAAAGATTTTAGTAGAATTGATTATTATAGCTCCAAGAGAACTAATCATGCTTCCGATCATAAAGATAATCTCATAATTGTGCATTTATATTGCAGACAATTATTTTATTTAATCAATTTTGCCTGAATTTAATATGTAAGAACTGTCTTTGGTATTCTGAATGGCTACTATACTATAAGCAATATACAGTATAAGCTGTTTTATATCTGTGGTTGCAGCCCTGGTATGGTCATCTTCATTCTCCCAACGTGTTTTAAATGAATTAAGTTGACATGATAACAGATACATAAAAGATCATAGTGTATAACCAGCTGTTTTCCCCTCCTTAGCCCTATCTTCCTTTTCATGTAATAAGACTATATACTGTATATATAAATATGTATGTTTGTCTGAGCTGTAAGTCAACCTTATGCTTTCTCTCTGTGTGCTCTTTAGGCTTACAGACATGAAGTGACCATCTGTAACTACGAGGCGTCAGCAAACCCTGCAGATCACAAAGTGGAGAGCATCATCCCACAAACTAACTTCATTTCCTGAGAGCTTCAGAGAGTCGGGATGAGGAGGAGGAGGAGGAGGAAGAAGAAGAAGAGAGGTTCCAGTGGCGTCTGCTGACTGTCATTGACAAAAAAGTCAAAGATGAGTTCCAACGCTGCGTAGCGACAGGTTGGATGAGCTCGACCGGGACTGAGCACTGAAATCTGAAGAGCAGAGAGCTTCAGGTTTGTCTGGAAGTGCCAAGTTGCTGCTCTGTTTTCTATGGAATTAAAGAGTGAAGGGTTAATGTGGGCAAGCTTAATAATAAATGCATGAAACAGATAAAATCTGTTGTTATCAGTTTAACCTGTATACTCTGATTCATGTCTAAAGATATACACTGCTTCAGCTACTCTTAAATAAATCACAGAAGGCTGGATTTGATTAAAGACTTTGGTTGCCATGTTTGCACTCTGGATTCATAATTAGCTTCACATGATGACTTTCTTACGTATATAACATGTAAAGAAACTTAATTTGAAATATAGATACACAGTAGTCAGAAAATACCGGATACACAAACACCTTTTAAATACCCAGAAATTCATATATGCTGAAATTTTTTGCCTTTTGTGAAGCCAACACATTGTCCACACAGTAGTGCTGAATATTTTCTGCCACCTAGTTGTGTATTATGTGATTATTAGATCTTCTTTCTATAGTCCTAAATGCTCTATTTGTCTTTCCTCGGTTTATCTCTGTGATGAGATGAATTCCCAGCAGCTCCGTGGCGCGTTGACACAGTTAAGTAAATCTGCTGTCATCTGAGGGAGAGCGAGGTGAGCGGAGTTGAGGGATTGATAGGAAGCCTGTGTGAAGTATTGAGACTGGACCAAATCCAAGGCTTCCTACAGCAGAGGTCTATTCTAACAGGCTGCTGTGATTCCTCTACAACAGTGATTCTCAAAGTGGGGTCTGGGGACCCCCAGGGGTCTGTGGCACTCTGTCAGAGGGTCCGCGAAATAATTTGCTATAAATTATAAAATTGTGCTGCATCAATAATAAGTACATATCTACAGATGGGATCAATTTGTACCAATAAAACAAGCATACAGTATTGTGTCCACTACGCCCACCCACATTAGCTTTGGGCCAATAGAAACTGTGATATGATTGTGACTCATCACGTCAACCTGTTATGAATCAGTTGCTTCACTCAGGACGCAACGAAACTTCCCTGCTGCTGCTTAGCTTAGCTTATTAGCCAGCTAGCTAACTGGCGAGCATGGAGAAATATTTGAGTCAGCCCACTTTGTTAAGTGATGCTAAGACCAAAAGAGCTAAATTAAGAAAATATGACGACAGTTATATCGAGCAACAGCGCCGGGAGACAAAATGCGTTGTGTGTCTTCAGGTGCCAGCTAGCTAAGGAAGCCATGAAGCCGACCAAGCTAAAGTGATATTTGATTACAAAGCACCTGGAATATCAGGGCAAAATAAAGTTGTGTTAAAGGTCCCATATTGTAAAAAGTGAGATTTTCATGTATTTTACATTATAAAGCAGGTTTAAGTGCTATATAAATACTGTGAAAGTATCAAAACACTCAATCCATGGAGAAATACACAAAGCCCATATTCAGAAACGGTGCGTTTGAAACAAGCCGTTAGGATTTCTGTCCATTTGTGATGTCACAAATCTACAATATTTAGACCATTTCACAGTTTTAAAAGTAAACATACTAAATGTGTCCCAGTTTATTTCCGGTTGCAGTGTATGGGAATGATATCAGCTGACAGGAAGTAAACATGGACCCAAGCTGTTTCCTAGCAACGCAATTCCGTTGCCATTCTATTGAAATGAGCTAAAACGGAGCGTTTCAGACAGAGCGTGAATACAGGTATATTCAGACAGACAGTATGAGAAAAATAATGTGTTTTTTGAACATTAAAGCATGTAAACATGTTCTAGTAGAAACCCAAAATACAAACATGAACCTGAAAATGAGCATGAAATGGGACCTTTAACATTATTCAAACTGATATGTGTTTCTGTTTATCACTATCAAACAGGTCTGAAGTATTAAATTGAAAAGTTTTAGAATACAGTAGTTTTCAATAGCATCTAAGAGTACAAATGGTAGTAAGCGTTATGCGTAACCGGTGTTACGATTATGAGGGGGTCCTTGGAATTTCCCTTTTTAGGGGTCCCTGGCCCCAAAAAGGTTGAGAGCCCCTGCTCTACAATAATGCTTTAATACAAACATGTCACATGCATGTCACCATTTGACCAAAGCTGCCTGCTAGGAACTCCTTAAAAACAATAATCCTTACCTTCACTCCTTCTATTTTATTTCCACAAAGGGCTTATGTCATCCTTGATTTCATTGTTAGTAATGCAGTGTGTCATCATGCAGTCAGCGGCAGCCTGTGAGTGCATTAATGGGAATGTGTAAGCTCAGTGTGTGGAGGTTAGAAAATATGATGCTGATCTATGATTTTATGGTTGATGATGTAGGTATTTGTTAATTTTATTAGCTCACCTGGTACTTTTTCAGATTTTTTTAGAAGCAAATATTTATTAATATACATTAAGTTTTCTTTAAAGGGTCACCCAATTAAATTAATTTTGTTAATCCTCACTTACCTCTGTGATATCTAGCCTTGTACAATTTTTTTGCTGCTCACAGTATTTACAAAGTACATGTGGAGAACTATGTAGCCCACCTCTAGCACTGTGCCATTTTACTCTAATATGATAATATACAGAAGTCATTAATACCCTTTTTCAATGCTGTCAGCACCTTAGACGAAACAGAAATAAAGTGTTATTGAAATTAAAGTTTGTTTGGCAGTACAATATTCATACTTTCTTGACATTTTTTTAGTAGGCTACTTCAAGGAGTCTGTTTAATTCAAACAAAACAAGACAAAAAAAATCAAAGTTAGCAAACATTCTTTTCAAACCAAATATAGAATAAGTGTATTAAAATCTAATCTTCATATAGAATGTACAGCTATTATCAATGTCAGAAAATGTGATAATCCTGCTGTTACAAGGATGTATTGATCATATATGTTATTCTTCATATAGGTTGACTGGTTGAAGACGTATTCAAATCATTTACCAAATTAAAAGTCGCAATACCACACTGTAAAAATACTCCATTACAACTCCTGCATTCATATTTAAAATAGTAAATATATATAAATAATAAAAAACATAAATAATAAAATAAAAGTACATAAGTATTGTCAACAACATGCTCTTGAAGTCAAAAACAAAAGTAAAACTTTTCCAATAATATTACTATTACTATTATTATGCACAATGGCCTATGTCAGTGTTACATTATCATATTGGATCACTATTATTGTTTCAAGTTCAACATATTACTACATTGTGAAGTGAAATGCTTTGTTGCCTCTACATATTGTGCTTATATTATATTAAATACGTTGCAGTTGATTATGCATTGGTTGTATTTAGCAAAATGTTGTAGTGTTATCAATAACATTGTATCATGTTTTATATAGGCTATGCATTATGTGTTTTGAATGTAAAATCTTAATCTGAAAAGTAACCTTGAGTTGAAGTATAAATTAGTAGTATCAAGTAATATAGTACAGTAAATTAGTAAATATACTTTACTTAAGCTCCTTTAACCACTGTATATTGATCATATATCGAGATGTATTGATTATATGTGTATTTTATGAGGGAAGATCATCGTGATAAGAGAAGAATCTGCGGCAGGGCGTTGCTATGCGATGACGTCACCACGCTCTGGCCCCGCCCCCTGCTGGTGTGCGGCCAGTACCGGAAGTTCCGTTCCGTCGCGAAGGGGGACAGCAAGCGGTGAGTGTGATGCATCTGTGTTAGCTAGCGGGCCGCGGCGGGGGACATTTAAACACCTTTATCCCGGTCCAAACGGACTCTTGTTGTAGTCTTTTGTTGCTAAAGGTGTCTTCTAATAGACGGCCCGTGTTTGAGGTCCGAATATGGATCACAACATTAGCCTGAGGTAGAAACAGAGAGACACCGGTAGAAGACAATGCAATCAATGTGTGTGTGTGTGTGTGTGTGTGTGCGACGTTAGCTAGCGGCTGGACTACAACTAGCACTGCTCATTGTCTAGCTGTGCGCGTCTGTCTGTGTGTGTGTGGTCAACTAAACCGAGATTAAATCCGAGCGCACGGGTTGGGAGTACTAGTGTGTGTTTTGTGGGGCATTGAAGGCTTTGCTCTGCTGGATGCCATCACTACTGAGGAGGATGGCTCGATAACAACCATAGCTATAAGCTTCAACCATTCATTGTCTCCTTCCTCTTCCACAACCCACCACCCTCTTCTTCCTCTGCTTCCACCACCCACACTTCATCTCTTTATGTTTAGATAACCGCTTTAACCTCTGTTGTGTTCATGTTGCTCTCTGGACTGCGGTGTGTTTCTACAGATGCTAGCTAGTAGCCGAGTTATTAACCTCCATCTGCAACAGGCGGAGAGCTCAGAGCAGGGTTAGCTGCTGCTGCTGCTGGGTGTGTGTGTGGGTGTGTGTGTGTGTGTGTGTGTGAGAGTATGGGAGGAGGAGGAGGAGAGGGGGGGGGGATGCCTGCCTGTCACTCAGTGCCGCATATTATCCTGTTGTTTGCCAGCCATCCGTAGCCATTGAGCAAAGAGCTGTCTGAATGCAGCAGCCTGGTGTGTGTGTGTTTATCCGTTTGACGTCCACACACACACACACACACACACACACACACACACACACACACACACACACAGACACAGACTGCAGCACGACTCTTTTTTTTTTTACGCTTGACTTAAATGTAATTGGAGTCATGCAGGATGGAGACTCGTGATGTGCTTTAAGTTGACTGCAACACAGGCGGCGTCTTTCTTTTCTTTCCTGGTTTGTGTCACCTAAAAGTGACACCAAGCAGTTGCTATATTGACTTCCGTTTTTACTCAATCATCTGAGTGCTCTGTCACAATAAAATAAGTATGGCTCAACTGCAACACATCAGGAAAACATTTACTCTAAATCAAGATATGATGACCAAAATGAAAGATGATATCCACTATCGTTTGACAGCAACCATTTTTATTTCAATCAGCTATATCTTCTCAATTAGAGTTGTTCTGAAATGCATCCGATACTGCTCAAAATTCGGGATCGGATATCCGAGAGTACGCCAGAGTATGCACCGATCCGATATCATAATTTATTATTCCAGAAAAAATGTACATGTTTAACCGGAAATCCATTCTTCTTCACCGCTCCAAAACAGTAGCCTTCACTGTGCTGTCGCCCTGGATGTATCATTGCAGCCACTGGCAACTACTGTCCACTATCCATACATCATCCGTAGTAAACAACTGTTAAATAATAATAATAATTATGTATATTTTTATCAAGCTGGTATCGAATCGGTACTCGGTATTGGCTGATATCGCAAGTTCAGGTGTCGGAATCGGTATCAGGAAGGAAAAAGGTTTTGGAACATCTCTATTCTAAATCAATCTGTAGCAGTTTTGAAAGTATTTTGGGGCATTTTATGCCTTATGGTAGACAGTCGACAATCAAAAGATGACAGGGAATGAGGGGGTAGAGAGAGGGGGGTGACGTGCAACAAAGGTTCCATGGCTGGAAGAACCAGCGACAAACTTGGAGCTACAACTTTTAACTTTTGTAAAATACAGATGGTACTCAAAACATGATTGTTTTCATTCATTGCTTGATCATTTTATATAGTAAGTGTAAAGAAAATAAAACATTCCCAGAGCTAAAGGCGACATCTTAAAATTGCCAATTTTGTCCGACCATCATTTCAAAACTAAAAATGATATAATTGACATTGATATAAAACAGAAAAAGCAGCGAATCCTCACATTTTAGCAGCAATAACCAGCAAATGTTTGACATTTTTGGTTGATAAATGACTTAAATGAATAAACAATTTAGAGTTGAAATGATTAGTCGACCAACAGAGAATTAATCGGCAAACGATTTTGTTTATCAATTTCAATTTCTCAAGCAAAAATGTGATACTCTGCTTCCGGTTTAGCTTGTGTGAGGCTTTCCTCTTTTATATATTGAAGCTGAAGTAGGCGAGATTGGAGCAAATATGATTTAAAAATTTTTTATTTTTATAAAACGGTCGCTACATCGTGACAGTATTACATAAAACAGGTAACCTGACAAAAATCATGTTCCTCCAGTGTCCTCTGGTGTTCCTAACAGCATCTGCAAGATTTCACATACCGGAGGAAAACAAGCAGTAAGAGCTGATCTGAGGTCTGCTGTCCATCTGCCGTCTATGAGAGCCGACTGTCAATCACTCGCGAACGCCGACCAAACGGTCAAACTAGGCAGCGCTGATCAAATATGAACCAATATTATGTTACGTTAATGCCTATTTCTCTCCTCAAATGTTTTCAGAATCATCTTGTAGTGCACGGTTTAGCTGTAAAATTAGAAAGTTTGTGACGCCGAAATCTGGTGAAGGAACGCCCAGTTCTGGTCACATGACTGGATTTTCTAAAGCCTGAAAACAGAGCCATGATGAGGAGCAGAAGTTTAGTTCTCTCTCAGAACACTTGAATTACAATATGCTGAAAGGTTCTTATGGAATTTTTGCCCAATGATGCCAAAAATCTACTGCCTACTGCCACTTTAATTTTGAATTGAGTATTTGTGAACGTTAGACTGATTATCAGTCAAAAATAAGCATTTTTTAGATCTTACCACGGGCTCTGAGAACTTGTGAATGCAGTTTTTCACGTTTCACATTTTATAGACCAATCGATTAACTGCAAACATAATTGACAGATAATTGAAATAATTGTCACAGTTACAGCTCTAATCACAGCCATTGACAACAGGAAATCCAGCAATCAGCAATATTAGCCATGTATGTACCGATACGTTTTGAAGGCTTCTCTGGCGGTAAACATATAGTTGGTGCATTTCCATCCATGGTTTAAATATTAATCATTACTGGCAAAGGCCGTGGAAAATAAAGGAAACATTAATAATCTGTTTGCTGCTGCCTCCATCCAGCTGTTTAAGGAGTGCACAGTCTGTTAGAAACTCCAAGTCTTAGATTAAATTGAATTTGTGGAACAAGTCCTGTTCTCAGTTGTTTTTTTTTAGCCTCAACCTGAAATTGGACAAGATGCTTGTACACACTATTTTTAACCACCGGCCTCCTCCAGAAGCATAAAGAGTGAGCCATTGTTTCTTAGAGCATTGAAAACCCACATGGTTGTTTTATGCTGGTACTCTGGGTTACGGGTCATTGTGAATCTGCTGAACAAGAACAGGTGGAGGGGAAAAAAGGGTATAAACGTGATTTGCATATGCTACCATGTTTAGAGAGCTTGTTCGAACAGATTGTCCAGTGTTCCTGCACTCCTCCATCTCTCACTCCTCCTCCTCTCCATCTTTTTTTTTTATCATCTCTTTGTTTCTTTCACTCCTCTCCTTGCGAGGTCTGCTTTTAGTCCTGTTATCTATTTGGCTCGGTCTGTTCCCACTCAGGGCCAGAGTGCAGCTAAATTTGTTTAAAAATGGGTTTGAACACTGAATTAGTATTTGGTGAAAATGAATGCACATCTTGTGATGAACTTTTTAATCGCATCGCAAGATGTCAAAAGTATTCAGTGGTAGTACTCACATCTTTGAGTTAGTTAAAGTACCAATACCACCATTTCAAAATACTCCATTACAAATAAAAGTCTTGCATTTAAAATCCTACTTAAGTAAAAATACAGAAGCATTGTCAGCAAAATGTACTAGCATCAAAAGTAAAAATATTGTTTTTTCAGAAAAATGCCCCTTGTTACTGATATATTATTATATCTGACATTATTAGATTGTTAATCCTGATGCATCAATGTTCAAGCAGCATTTTTGTGTGGCAGCTGCTCGAGGTGGAGCTAGTTTGAACTACTTTATACAGTTGCGTCTAGTGCAGCGATGCCCAACCCGGGGCTCAGGCCCCTCCAACGGGTCATAAGATAAATGGGAGGGGTTGTGAGATGATTAATGGGAGAGGAAAGAAAAAAAGGTTCTACCATCAGGGCTTGAGACTAATGGCATTCTGTCATCCAGGGGACGATGGAAAGTGTGTTTGAGATGCAGTAAACTCTCTATCGACGCGTCCAGGGGACACAACCTATTTTTCCCTGATAATGCTACATTGTGAACAACAAATCTGTGTTGAAAACGGCGGGGCGAGAGCTAGTTAACGTTAGCTGTTAGCAGCCGGTAAGCAGCGCAGTTCTGCACGGAGCTAACAGCTAACATTAAAGGCCCAGACACACCAACCCAACATCAAAGAACTAGTGGCGACGAAGGCCGACTGTTGAGTCGCCTCACGCCGCCTTTGTCTTGTCGACCACACCGCAAGACTACATTCGACGGCCAGTTAGCACGTACGTTCTGCACCTGCGTGAGAGGAAATAACTCTCCCTACCAGCAGGTAGTGGTAGTCTGTATTCCTCATCCAAAAAGGGCAACTGGAAGACCGGGGACGGCGGATATACAAGCCGTTGTTATGATACGTACATGAAATAAAGCGGCGTCTGCCGACCATTTTCACACCACTCTCACTCACCACTTAGCTTCATTCCAGATGGCCATGTCGCTGGGAAAATATCCGTTTGTTGAAATGATGAGATGAAGATGAACATGAGAAGGGCTTTCTGTGTGTGTGTCCTTTTGACTTAAATCATTGGCTTGCTTTCCCCACTTCCGTTTCTCTTCTCGTGCACTGATTTGTTTAAGCTGAACGGCAAATCAGAGTGATTTCTCTCACCGACGGGCTCCGTCGCCGATTCAACACGCTGAATCGGCCGGAAAAAACTCCGACAAGGGCAGACTAGAGCCGACGGTGCGAGACAGACCACAAAAAAAAAAAAAGATGCTCACGATGGCCCCAAACTGACCATCGGCTTGGCGCTATTAATTTACATTATGATGCGTTCATACAGTAAAAATGAGTATTGGGGGAAGGTAAATTATGTAATCATGATGCGTTCAAATGTAATCTTGTAAAATATAGTTTTTGGTGTGTAACTTGAATAAATCCACTTATTTGAGGGAGATGTTTTTCCAGCAATATAAAATAGATAATAGAGAGGGAATTATGACCTGTTTAACTTCCTAACAAAAACTAGCATGCAAATGGTAATGATGGATGGATGATGAAGTACATGAGATTTGTTGTTTTACTTTTTCGAATTGTAATGAGAATCGTGAAATTTTACTGGTATTGGTATCAACCAAATTTCTAGTATCGTGACAAACCTAGACACAACAGTTGGTTTAATCTTTAACAATACATTGTATTTTACAAGCTTATCAGAGGGCTCATTTTTTTTCAAATGTGAAATCTGGATCTGAAAAGTAGATAATAACTATAGCTGTTAGATAAATGTAGTGCAGTAAAATGTTTAATATTTCCCTCTGAAATGTGGTGAAGCATAAAGTAACAAAAAATGTAAATACTCAAGTAAAATACCTTATTGGAGTAAATGTTACCGTATACATGTGGAAAATGTCCTTCCTGATGCTTAAAAATTCACAGCAGAACTATTCATCAGACTATTTCCTGGTGCTTAACCCTGTCCAGTTATTATTGAATTATTACTCATTTATCAAGGGTCAGAATGCAGGGCAAAAACAACCTTCTTTTGTCCACATTTTGGATGCTTAAATCAAACATTTAGCTTCCACTTCCACGTATTTTAGCTGTGAATATGACCTTCGGGGGATAATTTGTCACCTGCCAAAAGAGCAAACACACAGCGCACAGGCAGAACTGAGCAGCATGCTGCATACGGCTGCTCGGCCGTAACGGCGGAGGAATTTGAACACCCAGAGAGTACAATCCCGCTCGAGGTTTACACATTAACCTTTGTGTTTCAGACATTTCCCCGTCCATCTCCTCATCGCTTATTTACCAATCAGGCAGCACGTCGTCTGACCCGCCTGTCCCGCCTTGCCTCATTCTTTCCCACAACATCAGAGAGATAAAGGGCATTAAGGTTTTTACTGCTCGACTTTACTGTAAAGGAACCACCTGATCTCATGATTGTTATCGATGGCTGACTCACTGTGCAGAGGGGTGGACGTCTGCAGCCGATCAGCAGAGTACAGTAGAGGGGCGGGAGTGCGTTTCATTTAGTTAATGAGTCTCGTCCCTTGACACACACACACACACACACACACAAACACACATACCTCATGACTGCTGTTTTAGGTTCAGCAGCAGCAGCTTCATTATGCGTGTGTGCGTATATGTTCAGCTTTGTGTTTCCTGTCTGCTGACTGAATGGGTGTGCTGATAACCAGCCGGAGGTCTAACTGGTAGAGTAGGCTGTTCATTGTTATTGCTGATGTTAAAAAACCCATTTAGTCCTCCAAAACTACATGACAGATACCACTGTACACGACACTGCCCATTACTTGTGTCTGCAGGCAACCTATTTTGAATAAGCTTCACTTGTTTCAGAGTTTGAATACATGGTGATTTGAATATTATTATTTGTTTTTACTTTGGTGAACAGGTTTGGAGGAAGAGAATTGTAATAGAACATTTTCATACCTAAACAAAAGAGAATTTAGCACATTTCAGTTATTGTGCTTAAGGGAACCCTGATATTTCCTGCATTAATATACATTTCTATCTTTCTAGCAAATAATGTATTATGATTAGGGATAAACCGATACCGGATCGGATATCGAGCCGATACTGACTCAAATAGCGGGTATCGGTGACGATGGGGCCGATCTATTCTATTCAGTTCTATGTGTATATAATATATACATTATAGACTGGAATTTTAAATTCCTGTTTAAGTTCTGACTAATTTGTTTCTGCACTATACTTGAATTATAATTCCTGTAAATTTTGAAGATTTTTTACCAAGTTGCTGGAGTATGATTTATTATTTTAAGAATAAATAACAATTCATTCAAATATATCTATGTATTTATTTGTTACATTTTGTTTTACAAAATTAAGAAAGCAATGTTTAAGTCAAGCCTGATGTTTCCTTACAAATAAAAGAATGATCCCAGTCACTTCCACACAGTGAGGCATACAGCTCATTAATTAAACACTGGTATCAGATCGGTACTCCGTATCGGCCGATACCCAAAGCCCAGGTATCGCTATCGGTATCGGGACTGAAAAAGTTGGATCGGTGCATCCCTAATTATGATCAAATTGGTTATCGTGCTTTCATTATACAGATATTTGGAGCAGTGATGATTTGTGATTAATTGATTGGTCATACAACAGAAAATGATTTTTGAGGCCAGTACTAATGTGCTGTAGATATTTGGGAATTTTGTAATTTTTTTTAAAAAAAGTACTTTTTTAACATTAACACATAATTGAATCAGTAATCTTGATACGGATCACTCAGATAAAAAAATGTTCTGACCAAGATATTTGACTTGGAGAAATTGTAAATTGTACAGTTTCAATATATTTTAACATTTTACAGACTGAAAGATTATTCGATAATAAAATTAATTGTTAATTGCAGCTCTTATGGTATTCTAACAAAAACAATTCAAGTCTATCCAAATAGCTGTATTATTAATTCACTAACCCTACTTAAAATCACATTCATTCCATAAAGCCTTCAGCACTGCTGCTCCTAAAGTTTATTGCTCCGAGTGATAATTGAAGGCTGTGAATATTGAACATTGTTAGAAATTCTTCTCTTTTCTCATCTGGATTTTTGCAGTTAGAGGGCTTTTTTTTTTTTTACAAAGATTTATTGAATAAATCAAACCAAAAGTGTAAAAACTAGAATTGCACTCGGAGAGCGCAGACCTCCGCCAACGTGTGACTTTAAAAACAGATCCCAGCTCCCAGCTTGCGGTACCGTGAGGTGGTCGGCTTATTATTAACCCGGTGTGTTTCCAAGTAACGTATCGGCGGATGCCTCTCTCATTCAGCAGCCTTGTTATGTCTGTATAACGTTACACTACGTTGTCTCTCATCCTGTCAGCTACAGCTTTGTTCTTTCTCACCGCGGACAGCCAGCAGCTCCCGCACACACATCCCCACACGTATCTCTCTGCTCTCAGAAGGAGGCGGGGTCACGTGTGACAAACGCGTCATCAACGCGTCATCAGCTACACTGCGCATGTTATACCCCGTGGTCTTAATGCTCAGGCTGATCGGAATCCTTAAAAATATTCCTGAATCCGGATCATGATCCGGATCGCCACGAAAATGTAAGGGATTGTTCATTGTGCCACACCCCACCCCTCCAAAAAATTTAATTCAAATCCATCACGGACTTTTGGAGTAAATCTGCTAACGGACAAACAAACAAACAAACAAACCAACAAACCAACGCCAGTGAAATCATAACCTCCTTCCTAGGCCTTCGGCCTTGGCGGAGGTAATAAGAGAAAAATATTATTTTAAAAAGAGGAAATTATGTCCTTATCTGCTTTATTGAGCTTGCACAGTTCACTTATCATGTAGATCAAGAAACCAGAGAAACCAAGTTAATATGATGAAATCAAATGACTCCAGAGCCCAGGGCTGATTTATTAGATGCAAAGTGGACCGGTGGATTATTTGAGTAAACTGACATCTGTTTGTGTTAGTAAAAAACATTATCATGCAGAAAATCCCCTAGAAGATTAGGGTCTTGACTAATCGCTCTACAACCACAGGAATAAAAGATGGTTGAACTTTGAGTAGATTTTTAAATATTTGTTATCCGTCATGTGAACAGTCTCATGGTTAGGATGAAGGCTCTGGAAACTCTCGAAATCATGTGGAAATTTTGCAAATTGCTCAAATTGTCTGAAATGTATTAGTTAAATAAAGCTCTTTGTTCTGTCCCAACGCACATGACAGCATATTTTATGTATTTCCACACTGCGATCTGCACTCAGCTGACCTTTTGTCTGTCCTCTCTTCTGACTTCAGCACCTCTTACAGTGTATGTGTGGCAACAACATGTCTGTGCCGCTGCTCGCCGAGGCTGTGACGGTGTCTGGAGTGGAGAAGGAGACCGCGGCGGTGAGTGGAAACGACCAAATCTAACGTGTTCTTGTATTCAGAACGTCTTACAGTCAATGAGCAGTTGAGGACGGGTGGGGAAGGGGTGTCAACGTCTAACTCAAGGACACTTTCATGACAGAAGGTTTTTTGTGGCCTTGAAGATGCTGATGTTTTGTGGAGGAACTTTGACTTCCTCTCCAATACCAGTCTTGTTCCATTAAAAACTGGATCAGATAGTCACTGCTCTGTCGAACATGATAGTAAAGGGAGATTAACACTGAAATACCTTCCCAACCACTGGCTCTTTACTTTTGGCCACCGATTCTCCAGATAGAGAATTTCAGAGTGTGTTTTACTTAATAACGTAATATCACTTTATTTGCCTTTCAGCATCATTTTATTGATGGACTCATTTAAGTGGAATTATATAGTGGCACAGAGGCAATAGAGTGGTGCAGGGATGACGTATTTTTGAAGACCAACCAGGAAGTTAGCATCGCCCTGGTTCCCTCGACACAAAGCCAATGGGATTGTTCCATTAGGTTTTGGATTATTGCAGAAAATCAGCTCTGTGGCAAACACACGTTAATGATACTTACACGTTTTGTTCAGCAAGATTATCTCCACAAATGAACACCACTTTATGATTTTTGAAGTGTGAATGCAATCGCCAGAAGTAAACAGCTAACGTTAGGCTATAAACAAACTACACCACTGTCACATGAGCGCGAGTATACACAATGAGGCTGTAAAGGAGGACGAGTCAGCGTGATGACGTTCAGTAGTCTCCTTTAGCCACTTGTTAGCAACCTCCTTTTTTAAGACATATAAAAGCTTCAAAATTTACTGACGTATTTTATGTCGTAGAACAAAACGTTAAAATCTCTTAAAGGTCACATATTATGCAAAATGCACTTTTCCATGTCTTTTAAACATCAATATCTGTCCCCAGTGTGTCTACAGGCCACCATAGTATCATAAAAGACCATCCTCTCTCTTTTTCTCCTCCTCCGTTTGTCCGGAAATGGGTGCAGAAATAAAAATTCGCTTTTTTCCTAGTCTTCTGACGTCATTAGGCAGAAATGCAAGCCATATATGGCTTTCCTGTTTCCAGTGAAACAGAACAGCACCCCCCTCACCCCATACCCCGGCTTGGTAACCCCGCCCACGGAGTAGCCGGCTCAGCAAGCTGCGTCCGCCATTGTTATTTCGACTGTTTACTAGTAAACATGCTGAAAGGAAAACCCGCTTGTTCTGTTGTTGGCTGCAATACTCCACACAAAAGCTTGCACCATGTACCCACTTCGGATCCTCTGAAGACCCAGTGGATGGACTTTATTTTTTATGCTTTATGTAATTACACTGTTTAAACAGATGATATTTATATATTATATATATTTGATGTCATGCATGTAGCAGATTACAGGTAGTAAATAGTGACTTGTAAGCAACACAACACATTTCTGTTTCACAGTCAAACTTTATTTGAGTAGACAGATGACAATATTAATTATTCACAGCATTTGTAATCATCTCACCTGTTAGTTAGTTATGTGACATGGTACAGGAGAAAGTCTTCAGCTCTGGTAAACTATGGTAAGCTAAGCTCCGGTGGTCTGTAGTCATGGTAACACAGAGACAGCTACTACTGTAAATAATATACCATTACTCTGATCTTCCATACATTTATCTTTTAGCAGAAATAATGAACTGACTACTGTTTCACATCTTCTATTTTCCACCCTGATGGTCGCTGTGTTTACACACCGTGTCATAGCGGTAGCATGTAGCTAACCCGTTAGCATGTAGCTACATGCTAACGGGTTAGCTACATGCTACCGGGTTAGCTTTGTATCTCCATGTAAACAGAGCCATCTGCCCACAGCTGTCTGCTCTCCTCTGGGATGATTCTGTCGTCATTTCTCACAGATGGATCTGTAAAGACAGACGTAAAACTTTAAAGTGGTTTATAAACTTTATTCTAGCTGCTATCTCTCCACTCGTCTCTCTCTCTCTCTCTCTCTCTCTCTCTCTCTCTCTCTCTCTCTCTCTCTCTCTCTCTCGCTCGAGAGAGAGAGAGAGAGAGAGAGAGAGAGAGAGAGAGAGAGAGAGAGAGAGAGAGAGCTTCTCCGGGGGGAGGGTGACGCTGTTGTTGAGGACGTTTGATTGACAGAAAACGCTGACCAATCAGAGCAGAGTGGGAGGAGACAGAGGCTACAGACACAGAAATCAGCACTTTTGGAAATGGGCTGAAACAGAGGTTATAGAGACATGCTGGAATGCATGATCTGATTGTTTTTTTGAAAAAAAAACTTCAGAGACATGGTTTGGAGGTGTCTGAGACCTATAATAACTAGTTTAAATGGAGTATAATATGTGACCTTTAAAGTATTTCTTTATACAGAGATTTTGATGTCCTTGTGATGGATTGTATGCATTAAACTCTTCTCAGAATGTGTGCATATTTCAGAGTTTTAATAAATCTTGAATATTGACAGCTGGCAACAAAAGGTCTGCTCAGATTCATTATCTTCTTTACTTATTCTTTTATCAGATCGTTCCTAATTTAAGTAAAGATTCTCTCAGTTTCAGACTATTTCACTCAGGCAGAGTTCTTCAGCTGCTTTTGTTCTGTCAACATTTAACATCTTTTGTTAAATGTAAAAAATTTGTAGAAAATATTTTGTGGGAAATATTTTAAAATGTCAAAAGATACCGAGCCCTAACCATCACCATACACGTAAAGACACAATCCATGATTTGAAGTGTCACCCAGACACAAAAATCTAAAACATGAAATTGAAACCTGCTAAAGCATCACCCACATTGATTGATGGGGTTTTAATGCACAGACTAAAGCCGTGAGAACTTTCCATAGTTATAAAAATCCTATCTCATAGTATTATAAACCGCTGTGCAGTGTTTCGGCATCGGTTAATCAATCTGGACTTCATGGATTGTCTGGAGAGAAAATTTCTGCACCTTCCCAAGGCTCTGTTTTCAGCCTTTAAAAAACTAGAGGGCGAAAGAGGGCGTTCCTATTGGCTGTTCATTCAACCGAGGCAGCTGTCAGAGCCATGAGGAGGAGCAGAAGTCTGGTTTTCTCTCAGAACACTTGAATTACAATATGCTGAAAGGTTATTATGGAATTTTTTCCCAATGATGCCAAAAATATTCTGGCTGCTGCTGCTTTAAAAAGGATGTAGAAATATTCCGTCTTGTTCAGTACAGACAAAATCCTAATAAACAGCATTCCTTTGCGATGAGAAGCCACACCTGTAGCTGTACCTGTAGCAGGAGGTGTAATAAGTACAGTACAGTAAGCACACACATTGTGTAGATGCTCCGCTGGATCTGAGTGTAAAAATGAAACGTGCTGTTGTCAGGTACAGCGCAGCGATTTGTTAAACACCAGGATCAAAGCTGACTGTCACTGGCCCCAGCTCCCAGCAAACCCTACATGGAAGAGAAGTGTTTTGATCTCTGCAAAGACAGCAGAGTCTCTGATTTCCAGCCAACAGGCAATGAAATGCCAGCTTTTTAAATTGTTGTTATTCCCTTTCATGGTATCTCTGCGGGGAGTAGCGTGTGTGGAAACTGGCAGTGAGAGCTTATCTTGGCACCTGTTTTTCCCTGTTTTGGAACAAGTATGCGCACTTATCAGTAGTACTTTGTGTACTACAAGACAGACGCAATGTGATACATTGTCTCCAAGTTCAAAGAGGGTTTATCGTGGGTTTTTCCAGCAATTAATGTGTCCAATGTGATCAATCGCTATCAGAAAATTCTAAATATCTTTGTATCTAACTTTAAAAGGTCCCATATCATGCTCATTTTCAGGTTCATACTTGAACAACTACTAGAACATGTTTACATGCTTTAATGTTCCAAAAACACATTATTTTCCTCATACTGTTGGCCTGAATAGGCCTGTAATATTTACCCTCTGTCTGAAACACTCCGTTTTAGTGCATTGCAATGGAATTGCGTTGCTAGGCAATGGTGTGTGTCCTTGTTTACTTCCTGTCAGCTGATGTTATTTACATACACTGCAACAGGAAATAAACTGGGACACATTTAGAATGCTTACGTTTAAAACCGTTTGATGATCTATATATTGTATATTTGTGACATCACAAATGGACAGAGATCCTAACGGCTTGTTTCAAACGCACAATTTCTGAATATGGGCTGTGTGTATTTCTCCGTATATTGAGCATTTTGATAGTTTAACAGTATTTATATATCACTTAAACCTGCTTTATAATACAAAAAAACATGAAAATCTCACTTTTTACAATACGGGACCTTTAAGAAATGTTCCCAGTTTCTTTGGGTGGAAAATTCTAACCTGCTTTTTTTTTAATCTGTGCTGCAGGTGATCTTCCTTCATGGATTAGGAGATACAGGGTGAGTGATGTTTTATTCTTAATTCATGTTGTGAACTTGTCTGTTCATGCAACCCTCAGTGAAAGATTTAACAATCCTGTTTATCTGTTTTCTATATTATTAATTTGTCATTATTTTAACGCCTATTTGAGCAATATCAAGTGCACCTGCACTTTATACACAATTTGGGCGTCGTCATACGCATCATTCATAGTTAAATTAACTTCCTGCTTCAGATATTACAACAAATACTTTTCATGGCGTCGGCTGGGCTTCGAACCTCAATACCTTTTTGCTGAAATGTGTTCCTGATTTTGGTGGAAAATAAATGTTTGTATATGTCAAAGTAAGGTACTGGAAAAAAGACATTTTGGTAGTGAAGTTGGTTGAAACTTTCCTCCTTCAGCAGATCAATGTGAAAACAGGATTCCAGTAGGGGTGGGAATCACCAGAGGTCCCACCATACGATATTATCACGATACTTAAGTCACGATACAATCTTATTGCGATTTTAAACATTTTGCGATATGCTGAGTATTGCGATAAGATATATTGCAATTAGGGCCGTCAAAGTTAAAGTGATAATAACGTGTTAACACAAATGTGTTTTAACGCCACTAATATCTTTAACGCATTCATTTTATAGATTTTAGAGACAAGATATTGGCATTATATGAAACTAGAAGAGAAACTAAGGAGTCCATCGGTACCAACCATGTCATACTAGCTTGTTGAGAAGGAGGCTAAATAACGCTACAAACTTATGCTAAATTTTGGCAAAAAACTGGCATGGACATTTTCAAAGGGGTCCTTGACCTCTGACCTCCAGATATGTGAATGTAAATGGGTTCTATGGGTACCCACGAGTCTCCCCTTTACAGACTTGCCCACTTTATGATAATCACATGCAGTTTGGGGCAAGTCATAGTCAAGTCAGCACACTGACACACTGACAGCTGTTGTTGCCTGTTGGGCTGCAGTTTACCATGTTATGATTAGAGCATATGTTTTATGCTAAATGCTAAATGACCTGTGAGGGTTTCTGTACAATATTTGTCATTGTGTTGTATTGTTAATTGATTTCCAATAATAAAAATATACATACATTTTTATAAAGCAGCATATTTGTCCACTCCCATGTTGATAAGAGGATTAAATACCTGACAAATCTCCCTTTAAATGTGTGATTAATCATGATCAACTATGGACAATCATGCGATTGATTGCGATAAAATATTTTAATCGATTGACAGCCCTATTTGCGCTATATTGCGATTTATTACCTTTTTTCACCTGAAAATGATGCACTTCGTCAACGTCTGTTTTATCTAATAAGACAGAAAGAGTTCATCTCAGAGTTTTCATTCACATATCTTGAGGTCAGAGGTCAAGGGACCCCTTTTAAAAATGTCCATGCCGATTTTTCCTCGCCAAAATTTTGCGTAACATGACATTCCCTAGGTTTTCTAGTTTCATACGATACCAGTATCTTCACTCTAGCTGTGAACTGAGCCCGCTACAACCTCTGAAAGACAGAATGAGGGCTGTCGGATTGTTTAGAGGTTAATAGTTTATATCATAAGAGATCGATACTTCACATCCGTGTATGCTGTATCGATTCTCTCCCGCCGAACTCAGCACATGAAATCATCCTGCACAGTGAAGCTCAAACATCACAGTGAAGTAACAATAAGCTAAACAGTGGAAGGGGACTTTAAACATAAAAATTAACAAATAAAACGTGTCATTTTGTTATTTTTGAATACATTAATACATTTTAACACCGTTTTGTTTTTTGTGTCTGGTAAAACTGTTTTTTAGATGTTTGTGTATTGGGACTCGTGACCTCAGTATTTCTGAAATCCTGGCTACAGCCCTGTTAAATTGACCTTTGGCTTTATTTTTCAAATATAAGATAGCTATTTGAACCGCCCGGGATACATGAAGTGGCGCGGAGTGTAAATGCGGTTAATTGATGCCCTCTTTCATGCTGTTTAATTTCAATACACCACTGACAACATCGCGAATGACTCATTTCAAAAGCTCTCGAACCAGCACTTGGCGTCGGGTGATTCACTTAATCAGATGTTAAATCGTGTCAGTTGAGATCCTAAATATCCCCTTTGGTGGCTGTTTTTCTCCTGAGTACCTAATTGTACCTCAAGTGCAAATTAAGTGTTTTTTATTTATAGGCCACATATGGTGCTACACTCTGTATTGTACATTGTACTAAGTTGTAATACATTTGGGTTTTGATATACTGCACATTTGTCATTTTGCCGAAGCTGAGTGAGAAACAAAGAGTTTCTTTCTCTGTGTTTTCTGTCAGGCATGGGTGGGCAGACACTTTGACGGGGATCCGGCTGCCTCACGTCAAGTTCATCTGCCCCCACGCGTAAGTTTTTTTTTTTTTTAAATTCCTTCTGTCATGTTTTATTCCTACAAGACTGTCACTTGTCATCAGGGAGGAAAACTAACATCTTTTTCTTGGTGTGTGGTTATGTGGAGCAAAGTAACATGAGAACAGATATACAGTTTCTAGCTCGCTCGCTCTTTTTTTCTTTTTTTTGCACATCAGCTTCAAACCCATAATTTATCTATAATCTTTTGTTGAGTGTATAAATCAATACACCAACATTCAGCTGCTGGTGCTGATCTCCTACGCTGGCTGTCATGTTTTCATTTCTCTCCATCCCCTTTTTCCCCCCCGCAGGCCTCAGATCCCCGTCACTCTCAACATGAGGTCGATGATGCCCGCATGGTGAGTTGGCGTGATGAAACAGACAGCCTTTTAGCTCAACACTGGATGCTATTGTTACCCTGGAAACCACAATAGGCTCCCAAACTGGCATTGACAATACTGCGATTGTATCTATTGATTCCCTTAAACGCTCGCCTCTTCATGTGTGCAGGTTTGACCTCATGGGGCTCAGCCCCGACTCCCAGGAGGACGAAGCTGGAATCAAGAAGGCAGCAGACAGCAGTGAGTTTATGTGTTTGCATCCTTACATTCATATTTACATGATTCTCTATGATGGACTGCTCTTCAACCCATCTTTGAGTATTGCCTTTCAGAACACCTATAAATACTTTCACCTTCTGACAGTTGACACCTTTGTACGAACAAATTCATTTCAGGCACCCAGGCAGCCCTTTAGTTTTCAACCTTAACCTCCTAACAGCCAGACATGTGTTGAAGATCTGATACTCCTCCTGGTGGTCAGAGAGCACAACAACTCCTTTAAGGACAGAGGAAACTAGACTGGGTCCAAACCGAGTATATGTCTGGACTGTGTTCGGTCAGTCTGTGAATTTGTGGCTAAATTGTTACACAAATAGTCAGTGTTCATGTCTATAATGTTAAATCCAGAGGTACATGTGTTACTGGGCAAAAATCAGTAGCTATGTGGGTGTTCCTGTTCTACGTAAATCAATGATCTACGTGGGCGTTCCTGTCAAGCTCGACAGGAACGCCCCCCTGAAAACGGAAACAAAGGATTGGTCCAGACTTTTCTTTTTCCAAAGAGAAACGGCCAATGAGGAAACTCCAACACTCGGCCAACCAATCGTGTAACTTCATCCCTCAGTCTCTCCCTCAGTGACAGACCCTCTGTGGTCCAGCCCAAAAAATGAAACCGATCCTAAAAGTGACAGGGAAGGGTTTTTCTGAATTATATGTTGTCTCTTTGATATGTTGAATAACACATACTTCTTCTTGCTGTCCTCTAGTCAAGGCCATAATCGAACATGAGGTCAAAAATGGCATCCCCCCACACCGTATAATGCTCGGTGGCTTCTCTCAGGTTGGTCTTCACATCCTAGCGTTGCGTTATATTCCACAAGAGTAATATTTATAACACAATTGAAGAAATGTGACTGAATGCATGTATTAAACTTCCTGCATTCCTCCTCAGGGCGGGGCCTTGTCCTTGTATACCGCCTTGACCTGCCCACATCAGTTGGCTGGCGTCGTGGCCCTCAGTTGCTGGCTACCACTTCACAGGAGTTTCCCATCGGTACAGCCACAGTTTTACCAGCTCTTCTGCCTCCTCAATTCCAACTTGTTCAAATGTTAAATGAGCTGCTTTACTTTTCATATTAAAGTAGTTCCATTAAACTTGCTCCAGATTTACAGGACTCAATGTGAACATTGTTTGAGTCTGTGTTGTGTCTGTCCTGCAGGCATCAAGTGGCCACAAGAACATCCCGATCCTGCAGTGCCACGGCGAGATGGACGGCATGATCCCAATGCAGTTTGGTGCCATGACGGCAGAGAAACTCAAATTCATAGTCAACCCTCAGATGATCACCTTCAAAACCTACCCAGGGCTCTCTCACAGCTCCTCTGCTCAGGTACCGTACCACCGTGGGTTGTTTGTGGATTTATCCTGTTGTGTGAGGCTAAATCAGTTCGTAAAAATAGTTTTCATTTTGACGTTTAAGGGTTTGTCTTTATGTCTAAGAGGCGCTGGATTATTTAAACAATGTTATCATGTGTATTATTAACATGATATCAATATTTCATTTTTAAATATCATGGTTATCGCCAATACCATTATAACACTCCTAACCAGAGCCAGAGCCAATAGATGTTTTCTAAAACCCAGTTTCTGATTATTCAACCAGGAGTGTCTTGTTGCCTTCACAGGCCTCGACTCTTTGCTCCACCTGCCGATCACCTAACGTTGTTATGCCTCTGCGCCGGCGACAGCTGTGGCCGGAGACATTATGTTTTCAAGTTGTCCGTCCGTCTGTTAGGAGTGGGGAAAAAATGTATTCACCTCTGTATCGCAATTGTTTTTTTGTTTTTTTTTACAATTTTGAAATAGGTCTTTTTTAATGCCAGAATCTATATCTTTGCTTCATTTGAGTCTATACGGAGGTAGAAGGTAGCTACCGCTTTTATTGCTGTAATCTGAGTAACGTGATGTCATATAATCCGTTCCGCATCTAGCAAAAACCAAAACAAACCGCAGCGAGCCGAAACAAGAAAGTAGAAAACGCCGTGGATACGACCTGAACCCTCACATGTTAAATCCAAAGTGGTAAACGCTACACATCCAGTAAAGTATGGAAACATTTTGTGCGGAAATATACACGTGTGACTATGTCCGGTTTTTAAAATAAGGTGTTAACAAAGGGAACTGTACATACAAAATACATATATGGAAATAAGACTGATTGGATTATATTCACTAGAAGTATAAAACATTACATGTCCCTAATTTGTGAATGAAATGTCTTTATTCTTTGATTTTTGGGTTGCTGGAAAAAATTTAATAAATAATTCCTGACAATGACTGATATATTTGACTTCAGGACATCTCTGACTACATACATGCCCAAAATCAAACATTTTTACTGGATTAATTTAGAGATTTTCCAAAGTAAAAGTCCCTAGAAGTGTATGATTCAATTTTTTCCCATGGTCTAGTGTTAAAAAAGTTAACAAAAATTGCAATAAATCATAATATCAAATCACAATACTTAAAAATTGAAATATATATCAAATCGGCAACAAAGTATCGTGATGGTATCGAATCGGGAGATTGGTGTATCGTCCCAGCCCTGCCGTCCGTCTGTATGTACGTCCGGCCGCTCCGTTCTCGTGGACGCGATATCTCAGGAACGCCTGGAGAGAATTTCTTCAAATTTGGCACAAACGTCCACCTGGATGCAAGGATGACCTGAAACATCTTTTGTGGCCTCACAAAACGCGTTTTTGGCCGTAACTCAAGAATTCATATGCTAATTATGACAATTTCACACAAATGTATAATAGGATAAAATGACGACATGATGACATTTTGGACACACGTGGATGTAAACTGCATCTAGATTAAGGCGGTAATTCTAGTTTATACAGAAAATAAAGTGGACATTCATTTCCAGAAACCTGGACAAACAAAATATTCCCTCCCAGTTAGCATCTCTATATTTCCAAGGCTTATCTTACTCAAGTCTGTCTTCAAAACAAACCTTTTCCTCATACTTTTGTAGACAAAATGTTTTTATTTCTGTTTAATTTAGGCTCCGATGCTTTCCATGAAGAATGAGAAAACAGTGTCATGTGTTTGATTTGTCCCGTGTACCAACATCTCCTTTGCTCTCTTGCAGGAGATGGCGACTGTAAAGGAATTTATCGAGAAGTATTTGCCCCAAATCTGACCTCACCTCATCCCTACTGTGACCCCCCTGAGACACTGACCTCTCACCCCTGATCTGCCATTCTCCCACAGGAAACAGCCATGTGCACCCCCCTCTTCCACACACATCGGCAAGATAACCAACACGCGCATGAAAACACGCACATTTAATAACCATAACGATTCGATCCACTCTGCTAAACAAAACACATGCTTCTCCATGCAGTCCTTCCCGACAACACTCATACTGCAAACCGATTCGTCAAACACACTGATTTGATTCTAACATGATTAAGTGCTCGCACTCACAAGTCTTAGCCTTTCGGAGGGAGAAACACTGACTCACACATTACATTCCCTTTGGTTTTATTTAAACAACCTCTGTCTGTCGACTCCACCCGACCTCGGTTTTTCTCCACTTTTACCTCCGTTTGCTTCATCTTAACCCCCAGCTGTCACATCCTCTAATGCTTCCGCTGCCACGCCTTTCCCCTCTTTCATCGCCGCGTCACTTTGTGAGACATTTAGTGAAAAACCAACAATAAGATTGAGTCGGATAAGCATGTTAACACCTACCTGATACTGTCAGTGACCACACTAAGGCTCAGTCAGACCGGATTTCACTTCTTTATCATTTCTGTGTAGAACGGGACGAGACACATTGGCTACTTGTCGCGAATTGACCTTCGTCCTTTGGTTCAGTCGGATTGGCATGCAAAATATTAATGTCCAGCCAGTTTAGATAGAAAAAGGTGGGATTGGCTTCTCATTCAGGAAATATTGCGGCGAGAAGAAGGGATGCTGCGGTGAGTGTAAGGAGCAGTGACAAAGTTTAAAATGTTTGATAAAACACTGCCCCAAGCTAAGTGAAATCCAGTCTGACTGCGGCTTCGCTCCAGTTCTGGAGTCCCACAGAGTCCGACTCAGGTGCAGTGAGTGCTGGTTTTAGAGCTGGAGCAGCTGGTTTCCTACCAACCCATCCATCCCATCCCCCCCATGACTTGTACACTGCAGCCTGTCCGGGTAATCTATGGAAACCCTTTTTATTAAAGTACCAACATCCATGAGGTCGTCACATTTTCTTCTTTTTTAAATGAGTGTGATAAAATATCTTGAAATACATGAAGAAAATCCAATTGAAATAAAAGAAAACTAATCAATCGATGCTTTTGCCACCCTGTGCTGTTTATTTCAAAGCTTCCACACCTGCATGGTAGTAACGTCTTCCTGCTTTATGTGATTCTTTACGGAAATTTACCTCATTTGAATTCCTTTTTTTTTTTTTTTTTTTAATATGATTGTAGGCTTAAAGGTGAATGACTGCCAGGTATGAGTTGCATGAAATAAAACTAGATGGTTGCAGGCCTGCACAGACTGCACACCATGAGTCGTTTCACTGTTCCTCCCACCGACTTTTCCTCTTTAAACATTTTCCCCATTCAAGTGCTCCTGTTTGTGCATCCACCACCCCATGAACACCCACCTCTCCATTAGTCCCAGGTGATTTTCAATGGGTTTGTTTGTTTTAAACTCTGGGAAAATCTGCTTTCTCAATATCTTCTTCCACGACACCAGAGCAGTTCAACTTCAGACCATTTATTCCCAAGAAAATGTACGAAAATATTCCCTTCCCCACTCCCTCCTTTGGCAACTTACTGTAACCCACTAATAGAACATAAAAGGTCAGATTTAAAGGTAATGCTATTATAGTTCACTTCTTTAAAATCAAATGGCTATACACTGGGAGAGCTTTGGCAAGAAGCTGTTCCAACATAGCTGAAGGGTGATTTTACAAATTAAAAACAAGTTAATCTTGAACAACGTGTGATCCTTGAATATAGGGAGTGTAACTCTGAGGAGTCGTGTGTGCTTAACAATATATATATCAGGTGTTCTGCATTTTCCTTTGTGAATGTTCATTTTGCTCTCCTCATGATTACTTGTTCTATATTGCTGTTCTCAATCCTGATTTGAAAACACAAAAAGGAGGAAAGACATGTGTTCTGATTGTTGTTGACGAATCGATTAATGTCTCTCTGACCTCCTCGAGTCCTTTTCTGTTTCCCGTCACTCTGAATCTCTGACGCAGCCCTGCGTTCTCTTCGCTTCTCTTTATTTAGTTTGTTTTCTCCTCTTTGATACCTTCACTATTTTTTTATTATTCCAACATCCCCCTCCGTGTGACGACGTCGCACCGTCTTGTGTGTTTTCTCCTGGGTTGTATGTTGTCATTAGTTCAGCTTTTTACATATGTGTATTTTGTTTATTTACTTCTGTTTCGTTGTGTTTTGTCACTGTTGTCATCTCATCCTTTTTTTGTGTTTATAATGATTAGCATTAAGACGACATGTTTAGGAGAGACTTGGTGGTCTCCACTTTTTTTTGTTTCCAAAACACCTGTATGCGGAATAAATGACCCAAAAAAAGTCCATCTGAGTTGAGTGTCTTATTTTAGGGCTGACCCAAGTGCTTCAACCGTTGCCATAGTAACCAACCTTCAAATCAGTATTAAATGCTTTTTATATATATATATATATATATATATATATCGAGTCAAGATATATATATGTATATATACAGCTCTGGAAAAAATTAAGATTTATTGGTATGTGTTTGAGTAAAATGAATTTTTTTGTTATATTCTATAAACTACTGAAAACATTTCTCCCAAATTTCAAATACAAATATTGTCATTTAGAGCATTTATTTGCAGAAAATGACAACTGGTCAAAATAACAAAAAAGATGCAGTGTTTTCAGATCTGGAATAATGCAAAGAAAACAAGTTCATATTAATTTTTAAACAACACAATACTAATGTTTTAACTTAGGAAGAGTTCAGAAATCAATATTTGGTGGAATAACCTTGATTCATTTTAATCAAACACATACCAATAAATAGTAAAACCAGAGAAACTGTTAATTTTGAAGTGGTCTCTTAATTTTTTCCAGAGCTGTGTATATATGTAGGTATGTAATAATAATGTATAAATCCCTAAATAGCCCATGAAATAAGGAATAATCCCGCAACATTATTCATATTCAACATGAATTATTATTAGTTATTCTCAGACAGATATAAGTGTTGTTGGTATTTGTAGAGGTGTGTATGAGTACAGTAGTGCGGCAGCGGCGCCGTCCTGACGCTTCTAATACCTTCGCAAATTTCTCCCCGAATCTTCGAAGCCCAAAAAATGGTATTCGGTACAGCCCTAGTCTTTTTACTTTCCATAGCTGGATATATATCAGAAGATGGATTAACTTAGTAAAAGATAGGTATGAGGAATATAAAAATTCAAACAAAATCTATCATTTAGCCAACAGCACAAGTGTGTCCTCATCGAGAAACGCGTAATCAATGCTTTCATTTATGTTGTCGACAAAGGTAGGAACAAGTCATTGTTTTAGAAATCACAAAAAAAGTTTCAAATCCTGCCATCAAGTCCTAAAATTTTAGTTTTGCATCCAAAACAAGTCATTATCTGTTCTTTAGTGCCACTTCAACATGTTAACACCAAAAGACTAATAGTGAAGAAATGCAGCGAACCAGGAAAATACAAATAAATGTGTTAAGTTCTAATCTAATGTATTCCTTGTCTGGCTCATGAAGTCCAAGTGATCACAAGACATATTTTATTAAGTCAAGTCTAAAGTCCTCACATTTTTGACTTGAGGCCAAAGCCCTGCCCTATAATGTCCTTCAACAGGAGGTCAAAGGTTCCCTACCTTTTACCCTATCATGTACTCTTACCTCTGCAGATTGCTAAGTATAGACCTACTGCTCCGCATTCACTTTGCATATTTCAGGAACTACAACAATCAAACTGTATACAAAAGGTTGGCAAAAATGAATGACTTTAAATGGGTAAACTATTGAAACTCTGTTAACTCAATTAGTGAAGTCCAGTTGATGATGAGTTGATTTTAGCATGTTGTGATGATGGACGATGATTAATGTGAGGCAATTGGTCCACTTTGGATTACGGGTTTAACCAACAATAGTGCCAGCTCTAAGTATGAAAACAGATTAGTGGTCAGGTTTAGTGTTTGGGGGAAGTGGTGGGTCAACATAGCTCTTTTTGAACGGTTCTTTTTGGCAAGGGGAAAAAATATTAGCATTGTATATTTTGCATCTCATCAAAATGAAATGTGGACAAAGCCAAGCTCAATAGATTCAGTGGGTTGTCTTTATACCTTAGACCAAGTATGATGCAGACAATTCATTTGTATTCAAATAAAATCTAATATAACGCCAATTGAATAACACCACTTTTAAAGGTCTCATTTTTTAAATCTTTAATCTTATATTTATGCTTTCTCAAGACCTCCCTCTTATTATTTCTCTCAGTGATTGGTCCAGTTTGTCATTTTTAATTTAGGGTACGTGATTGAACGGGTAGCGTGAGCACTGTCCTTAGATTTACTGTGCAAAATTGAAAGTTTTTCAGTTTTCACAAAAGCAAGAATAAAGATATGTAAAATTATAAAATCATTGCTGTTTATTATTTTCTGTTAAACGTCATATTGATAACATTTTTACATAGACGAATAAATAATAATAATAATAAAAACTTCCACAGAGCTTTTAGAAAGGTGACAATTCATAGGATTGTGATTTAATCATTTTTAAAAATTTGGCGGGTCCAAAATGAATGTTTTGTTTATCTCTGTGGGAGATATCTGACATTTGGTTCCCAGTTCTAACAAGGCTTGTGGGCCAATAGTACGACGTTGGTATGACGTGGTATCACTCATCAGCGATCAAGTTGCCAGTTTGTGTGGAAAAAACAGAACAGCGGAAGACACGCAAAATTCATGAGTGGGATTATGAAAATGATCAATATTACTTTTACTCTACCATGAAAGTTTCATTACTTGACATGACTATCTGTGTCTGAGTCTCACTCCACTTCACCATAAAATATGCAGCTTGTGCAACGAACTGGCAACAATTTGTTGTGAAGTGAATGCGATGGAACGGGGGAGGGACAATGCGACATCTACTGGCGGAATTTGATCAATGTTATCAATAGCACCTTTAACATGTGACGACCATCTATACAATTAGTGTTCCATTCACATGTGCATCACCAGGAGGAATTTCAGGAGAGCAACTGTTGGTCTGCTACACTGCAGCAGCATCTAGATGAATTAATGCTCTGGTAGAGGCAGAAATGAATCATGTAAATATGAACACAAGGGTAGCTTCACAAGACTCAAACCTATAATTCACTATAATTAATACAGGGACTAAAACTGTAACATTACATTTCAATTAGTAATGTTTTCTGATGCTATTTTCTTTTTAGATTCAAGATGTTTATTGTCACGCCGGTTATGCAGGTACAATCGTGTGAAGTGCTTTTTGCTGGGAAGCTCCATTAAAATAATAAGTTATATTACAATTATAAAAGGAAATACTTTGTACAAGGGAATATTAAGAACATATACATATCAGGAAGTATGAATGTACATATATAATACATACTTTGTACAAGGCATATTAAGAACATATTTTACATCAGTCATGTTTGTACACTGCAGTAAAATGTACCGCCACAGCAGCATTCCATTTTTCTAAATAACTGAATTGAATTAGTGGTTAACGAACACATTCAAACTTACCGGATCCTTCAAAAAGCCCTGAACGCCTCTGGTGACGTGACTCCTCCTGCTGAGCGGCGGACCAATGAGCGGAGCGGGGCGGTGGCTTCCTGAGCGGGGCGGGCCTTAGTGGACTGGAGGAAGAAAGAAAGGAGTCTTTAGGCTCAACCCTCAGTCGCCATTTTAAGGAGTTTGACCTGCCTCACCGGTAGCGGACCGTTGTTACGCAGCACATTTCTAACGCTTTTGATATTTTAATCTTAGTTTTCTCTGATATCAGGATCAATGTCTCGATTTAACAATAATCGCGGCGGCTTCGGGATGAATCACTTCCAGCAGCGCAGAGGAGGCGTTGGGCCCGGCGGCCCGATGCGAGGCGGCCTGATGGCCAACCCGCACTTCAGGAACCATCCGTTTCAGAACCAGAACCAGAACCAGAACCGGAGAGGGCATAATAATAATAATAACTTCAACAGACTTCCTAACCAGGGACTACAGACTCCCCAGAAGACACAGCTGAACCAGTCTCTGCCCATCATCCCCCCGCCAACCCCCGGCCCGGCTCTCACCATGAAGGGCCCGATGCAGCAGCAGCAGGAGCCCAAACCGGCACCGGAGCAGCCGAAACCGGCACCGGTACAGCCCAAACCAGCACAAGAACAGCAGCAGCCGAAGCCAGCACCGGTACAGCCCAAACCGGCACCGGCTCCGACACCGGCACCGACCCAGCAGCAGCAGCCCAAACCGACAACCCCCGCTCCTCCGCCGAAGATCCAGTCCCCCCCACCGAAACCCAACATGACCTCCCCTCCACCCAACCAGGCCAACAAGAACCAGAACCAGCAGCAGCAGCTGAACCAGCAGCTGAAGTCCCCGCTAGGGAACACTAACGGGCAGAAGCCGCCTCCTCACCAGAGCCCGAAGTCAGGCCACTACCAGGGCCAGAAGTCGAGCCCGTATCAAGGCCAGAGGACCGGGCCTTATCACGGCCAGAGATCAGGCCCGCACCAGAGCCAGAGGAGCGGGCCGCCGGCCATGAAGCCCCGACAGGAGCCAGAGAGGATGGCCACAGACAACGCCGCGGGGCCCGATGGGAGCCAGTCAAAGGTCGGTTATTCTCTTAATACATGTTTTTGAGAATGTCGTCGAGCGGCTTTGTTGTCCGCTAACATAGCCATAGCTTCTTCAAATACTGACAGTACGTTCGATTTGAAACACATCACAACCCGAGCGGGCGGAGCTTCCTTGCATTCTCTATACGACTTTTGTTGTGTAGTCGACTGCTGCCAATGGCGGTGCGAGCGGTGAATGAAACCACGCGTACCCTAGTTTATTCGCTTTAGCTATCCGCCATCTTGTCTAAAATCCGAACAGTTACATAAAAGTGTTCACTGTCAGGACAAAGAACACGCAGTATAGTCTATAATGCGTGTTTTACACCGGTTCCCATTTGTTTTCTCTACTCACCTTGTGTACGCTGGTTTGCCAAGAACTACTGTCAGAAAATATAGGTCAAGCTTATTGTTGCCTTGAGCAGATAGACATACCTGATGGGGGATGGGCGCTGGTCTGAGGAACACACACTACAGACTAACAAAGACTACTACTACAAAGACTACTGCGTTAACATGCAGACTAACTAAGACATTATATTTGCGGCCTTTCAGTCTTAACTCTTATCCATGTTCTTTCAGTGTGTGATTTTAGTCTTGTGAATATAAAGGTATTTGGTGTTGCACAGAGATTTTAGTTTTTTCTAATATTACATCTTTAATCCATCGACAGTCGTTCAAGGCAACCCTCTCCATGCTGCTGAAACCCGGAGAGAAGACGTACACACAGCGGTGTCGTCTGTTCATTGGAAACCTGCCCAACGACATCACAGAGGACGACTTCAAGAGGCTGTTCGCAAAATACGGAGAGCCCAGCGAGGTGTTCATCAACAAAAGCAAAGGCTTCGGCTTCATCCGACTGGTAAGGCTTTACACCCTTAAATATATCCACGTGTCATAGTTGATGATGTGTTGGAGTAAAGACTGCTACAGTACTGTGTAAGTACCAGTTTTACACTAAGTGTCTATCACAGGGGTCTACCTTTTCTCCTCTGAGAGCTACATTTATTCACATTGCTCAGCTCAACCTAAACCAACTGAATAAGCTTCTTTTGTGTGAACATTTAGAAAATGGTGATATCCAACACTCAGTTTTTGACATCATCAACATCTAAAATTCAGGAGCATGTGCATGTTCTTTCCCTGTATGCATTTCTTTACATTTTCAATGTGTCAAGCTCATATTATTAAATTCACATCAGATTAATGGACCCCTGTTCTATCATGTGTTATTAAGCTCTACTTTTAGTCTAGGGCTGCAGCTAACCATTATTTGTTGTTTTCTGATTAAATATTTGGTCCACCAAAAGTCAGACGTTTGTAATAAAATGTTGATTTAGGTCGAACAGATCCCTTCATAGTAATGTTACATTTGGTTCCTTTGTAGGAGTCCCGTGCACTTGCCGAGATAGCAAAGGCAGAGTTGGATGACACACCGATGAAAAGCAGACCCCTGCGTGTCCGGTTCGCCACACACTCTGCAGCTTTGTCTGTGAAGAATCTGTCGCCGTTTGTTTCCAACGAGCTCCTGGAAGAAGCTTTCTCCCAGTTCGGAATGGTTGAGAGATCAATTGTCATCGTGGATGACCGCGGACGCTCCACAGGCAAGGGCATTGTCGAGTTTGCCTCCAAACCTGCGGCCAGAAAGGCCCTGGATCGGTGCAACGAGGGCGTCTTCCTGCTCACCACGTAAGTATAGTTCAAACAACACACTTCCGCTGCGTGCGTAATGAGCCGATTCACCGCCATAAAAGGTGCTTGAAACGGTTGCTTATTTGTCTCTTTTGTTTCATCCTTTTCAGGTCACCCCGGCCCATCGTAGTCGAGCCCCTGGAGCAGTTTGATGATGAAGATGGTCTTCCAGAAAAATTGGCACAGAAGAACCCCAGATATCAAGCGTAAGCAAATCACTTCATGCCCCCCCCACTTGCCTTTTGTAGGGATAAGTAGAGCTGTTGTGATTTTGGAGGTTGAATATGGTTTACTTGCGTCTCTCCGATACAGTCATCTTTATTCTGCATATTATTTTCTACAAGTCATTGTTTTGTGAGCAGCAGATGGTGTGATGGGGGCGGGGGGTAGGAACTGAGGTTCAGGGACTGCAGCTGTTAGAAATCAATAGGGCTGACCTGAATGCTTCGACCGTTGCCGTGGTATTCAATCTCCAAATCACTATTTGAATACTTTGTTTTTAAAATGTAATTACATTTTTTAAATATATATGTATGTCATAATAATGTATAAATCCCCAAATAGCCCAATGAGGAATAATCCCACATTATTCATATTCAACATTAATTATCATTATTAGTTATGAAAGGGGTATATCTCACCGAAGCTTCAAAGCACAAAAAATGGTATTCGGGACAGCCCTACAAATCAATCATCTGTGTGGAGTGGCAGATGCTAAATCAAGGGGAGGAGAAAGGATGTTGCCTCCCGTCTTTAAAACCCCACTATACAGTATGTAAACTAGGGCTGCACAATTTATAGAAATCTCGATATGGCATACTGCAATTTTCAATTTGCAGGAGGCACAGTATTTGTAAAAGGTTAAATGTGTGTCATAGTGCAGCGATGTCCAGGCCTACACATCATATTCTACAGACTAAAGAAAACATATTCACAATCAGTATATTGTGTTGATTGTGTCTATAGAGAACGTGAGGAACCTCCTCGTTTTGCTCGCCCCGGCACTTTCGAATACGAGTACTCCAAGCGCTGGAAGTCCCTTGATGACATGGAGAAGCAGCAGAGGCAGCAGGTGGAGAAGAACATGCGCGAGGCCCGTGAGAAGCTGGAGAGCGAGATGGAGGACGCGTTCCATGAGCACCAGGCCAGCCTGCTCAGACAAGGCAAAGTATAGGGTTATTGTTGTCAGGTTTAAAAAAAGAAAAAGGCCTGCAGCTGTTCGGTTGTATTTTCTGCCGTTTATTACTAGAAAAGATGTGTTTCACTCACAGCACATAGAGTACCTTAATGTTCAAGTTCCACAATGAAATGGTTTCATGTTTCCTCTCAGATCTGCTAAGGAGACAAGAGGAACTGCGGCGCATGGAGGAGGTGCACAGTCAGGAGATGCAGAAGAGGAAGGAGATGCAGATCAGGTATTTATGCTCATTAGAATTCTGTTTGGTTGCTGTTTGAGGCAGCTGTCTGTTTCAGAAAGCGGGTTTAGTGAAAACTGAGTCAGTCAACCCTGAGATGAGAGGTGACTTAAACTCTGCGCCAGTTACCACGGTAACTGACTATGAACCCAACTTGCTCGCTGATAGGTTTCCTTCAACAAAGCCTGAGTTTCTCTCTGTCTGATCTCCCTCTTACAGAGACAGACACACTGTTTTATTTCCTCATTCATTCAATGTGTATGAAAGCACGTATCAAAAGTTTCCCATCTCAGCGTTAGCCGACTCAGAGTCCAGAGTTAGGCTCAGAGTTTGTTAAACCTGCTTTCTGAAACAGGACCCGGGTGTCTTTTGTAATCAGAAATTAAAATGAAATGTGATGTGTTGATATCAATGCCGAACTGGGATCACATGATTAACACTTTCCTCGGTGTAAACAGACAAGAAGAAGAGCGTCGCCGGCGGGAAGAAGAGATGATTCACAAGAGGGAGATGGAAGAACAGATGCGCCGCCAGCGTGAGGAGAACTACAGGATGGGCAACTTCATGGATGTGAGTTAAACCAAACGTTAGAATACAAGACCATTACATATATGTAATGAAGAAAGATGAAAATTTGTCCGGATTAATATTTATTTTCATATCTTTGTCTTTCGTATTACAGAGGGACAGGGAAATGAGGATGAAACCCGGTGGAGCTCTGGGCATGGGAGGTAAGTTATTTTATTTTCAGTAATTTCATTGATGTTGCTTATTTAGAAAGAAAAAATCCCCAGAGGCACTAAGAGCAGGGTTCCACCCCATGTATATCAGTTACTGTCAACACCCCTCAGTATGAGATGATTGAATTCAACAGCACCACAAATCACATTCTCCAGCATGACCTTAGAGTTGAACCAGAACCTCTGTTTTAAAAAAAAAAACCTGAACATTATGAAAGTAGGCCTTTTTTGCAGAGCTGTAATATTAGACTGCATTTGTTTTAGCTAATGAGCAAATAAGTGTCTATGTATCTAATGCAGCGCTAGGTAGTTTCTTCTTTACAATGTTGTGATTCCATTTGAAATGATACACATCCAAGTAAATGTATTACAGTATATCTTGTCTAATAGAGTGCTCCAGGGATGACGTATTTTTGTAGGTTAACCAGGAAGTTAGCATCGCCCTGGTTCCTTTGACAAAAAGCCAATGAGATTTTTCTATTTGATTTTGGATTATTGCAACTTTTATGATACTTGGGCGTTTTGTTCAGCAACATAATCTTCACAAATGAACATCACTTTTATGGTTTTTGAAATGATAATGCAATTGCCAAGTAAAAAGCTAACGTTAGGCTATAAACAAACCACACCATGATCGGATGAGCGAAGCTGTGGAGTCGGCGTGATGTTTTGTAGTCTCACAGCAATTGCCTTTTTTTAAGACACGTAAAAGCTTCAAAATTCATGAGTGGGATATTTACTGACGTTAAAATCTCTTAAGCTTGTGTTAAGGTCTTCGCACATAAAGTCAGTTTTTTTTTTTCGTATGCGCTACGAAAGTTACAAAGTGTTACGCACAGAAACTTTGCACACTGAGTCAGATGCGTTCGATTATTCTATTTGTTGCGATAATTTGCAGTCCAAGACGGTACTGAATTAATTTCATGGGCGAGATGGATAGCACTAGTCCCAAACGGGGCTAATGAATGACATTGGCAAGAAGCTATCATTCAGCTGCCTAGAGCACGATCACTAATGTCTAATTGTTCGTACGTCATTTGTTTTGCAGCCATCCCCGATTCCAAACAGTTATGTCACACCTGCCACAATCTTTATATTCTGCACCGCATTTTTCTTTTATTTCTTTATTGTAAAGTGTTTTGTATGACAATTTTGGATGGGAAAAAAAGAGATTTGGTGTGCAAAGGCCTTTAAGAACTTATGTCAGGCATCTAACTCATTCATGCAGCACTCTATTCTACTAAATCAGCTTTTCCATCAACAGGCCACATTTCTTTACCTTTATTTATTCAGGGGGAGGTTCACTGAGAGCAATGCTCTCTTTTTCAGGAATGCCCTGATCACATCCGCACAGTTACACATTCACACCTGGAGGCTGCCCAGTACAACCACAGTCTGATCTGCTGGCCACTAAGCAGCTCCACTGGAGCAGTTGGGGTTTAGGGCCTTGCTCAAGGGGACCTCAGTGGTGGTAATGAGGGAGGGGCAAGTGCTGCTTTTCACTTTGAACCGGTGACCTTCCGGTCTCTTCTCTAACCTTTAGGCCACCACTGCCCCACCATACTGTAAATTTCAAGTGCAGTTTGTGTATCTGACTTGTTATGTTGTTTCTGTTAGATATGTCCTTTGGTGGAGCCAACCAGAAGTTCCCCATGGGTGGACTAGGCTTTGAGGGGCAGCAGGGAATGGGATCACCTGCAGGAGGCTTGATGGGCAACGAAATGGTAACGTATCCCACTTTTTGGACAATCAGTAGTTAATGTAGTTTTTGTTCGGCTTTCCTTTTTGTTGGAAAGATTCCCAGCTGATCTTTTAACATAGGAAGGGCCAGCTGGCAAAGCAGGATGGGAAGTTCTGAATGATTTGTGCCCCCAGCTGTTTTCGGGTGGCTTGCTGGTTGTTGAATATGACCGATACGCTGCCTGCCTGATAGGGTTTCTTTCAACGGTAAGCCTAGCCCCCTCAGTTACCATCAAAGTGTCTTTACCTCTATCCAGCTATGAAACCGTCAACCTGCACTAAATCCTAAGAAATTGCTCTTTAATGTGCTCTGATAGCTGTAGACAGACTTCAGTGGCTCTGCTCACTCTTCTCACACCGTTTGTGTAGTGGACTGCTATTGCAAGCCCTGTCTCACGTGAGCTGGACAGGCACTTTTTCATGACCGGAGGCAGAATGTCATCTACCAGGTTTTTTTTCCCTCAACAATGTGCTCATCTAGTTATAAACAACTTTTTCATACTGTGCTAATAGTTTCATGTATCGTCTGTCATGAGAAGAAAGGAAGTTGTCTATGAACAGGCTCCGCGCATTTTTGGGTGGCAGTGTGGATTCCTGTGTAAAGAGTAGGGGGTGTAGTTCATCTTCTGGACCAACAGCAACCTTTGCTTTCTCAACATCTTTTTTTGTAATGAGCATTTATGTTTTTAGAGCAGGCTGACGGTATAACGCATTAAAACTTGAACACGATGTTCTAAATTGTATATTACAGCAGAATTAATTGATGGGGGCAGGCAAACCTTTTGTGTTTAGGATGATATTGGTGAATACCGGACTAAGCATGACATCTATGCTTCTGGAGGAACCGTAGTATGTTGGTTTCTGGATTACAGTTCACTGTCAGAACGGTTAAATATCTGTTAACATTGCAGGTGAAATGAATGAAAAGCATTTCTAGTAAATTTTCAATCAAGCTTTGAAGTTCTATATACAACATTTGTATATGCTTACTGTACTATGTTTTGTATTTGGAAAAAGCGGTGCGCTTCACATTTGTAGCTTTTGACAAATCAAACTTACACATGCTAATATTAGCATGCCTTAATTATTTAGTCTCGCATTGAATTTAAAGCACCATTTTCCCTTACACCAATAGTAGCAAAGGCATTCTTAGGAAACGAAAATGTCTTTTAGGTTAGCTTGTTGGCAGTGTTGATGTTGGCGGTGCACCATTTTCACAATCTACGGAGTGTGCACCGTGACACACTGTAGTTCTATAGTCACATCTGAATGTAAAGCTCAGTAAAAGTCTATGATAATTTACTAGGCTGAGCAGATTGATGTAGCGCCAGTTCAGGATATATTCATTCTACATTCATACATTACTTTGTATGTTCTTCTTACCATATCGTTCCACTGTAGCCTCGTGTTGTAAATCAAAGCCTCCTCCTCTGTTGGAGTTTTGGCTTTTGAGACATTCACTCTTTTTCACACTATTTTTCTAGTTTCACAGAGTGTCTGAATTGGCATGTACTGTGCATATTGGTTATTGTTGTTGGAGATATGGTTGTGCTGAATGTCCTGTGCAATGTTTCCATTTTACAGTGCCGATATTCTACACATGTATTCCTGGTACAGTCCCTGTACTACAGATTCTGGTCCCACTTGGGACCATTAGTTAAAGTTTTATTATTTTATCAATGCAGTCCCATAAGAGGTACTGTGATAGCCGGACAGTAGATTACTACACCATCATTTCTGCTCTGGAAACATTAGAACTCAATTATTTCAGTCAGAATTTGATACGATGGCACTTCATTTCATATCTTTTTCTCAAATCTTTAAGGAAACCTGACGTCTGCCTGCAACAAAAGAAATATAAAATTGATTGGCTCTTATTTATAACCTTTATATATATTTATGAGTACCTCCATCAAGAGGTTTATCTGTTGCCATATTCAATCAGGGTTTCCGCCAGTTGTTAGGACCGGCGGCCAAGTGTCTCGGAGGAGCGGCTTGTCACTAAAATGAGAATAGCTGGTTCACCTTAAAGGTCAGGTCACCTCACGTGAGCGAGCCTGATTCAAAGTTGTCGCTAACTTCAGGGCTAACCCCCTGCACTTTAATCAGCAGGTGACAAGTAAGATGTGGAAACTTGGCTTTTTGTTCACTGACTGCCTAAACTGTACACAGTGCACTGCTACGTTCACAGCTATAATGTTACTGTTAACCTCATACTCAACGTCCGTCACACACACACACTCGACCGCACACTGACACTCGGTATCGTTAAACACACAACCTACGCACTGAGTTATTCCATAAGAGTTTTTAGTTTAAAAAAACATCTTAAAAATACATAATTCTCTGATGCTTAGACTCGGCGGCGAGTCAACTTATGCCCGGCGGGCCGCTGGGCTTGCAATACACTTGCGGAAACCCTGTCAATGATCTTGAAGAGGTAAATATGGGCAGCATTTACAAAAATGCTAGGTCTACGAAGTAGTAAGGCTAGGCTATAGGCTAGTCTTGGCATGCACTGGAGAGACCATACTAGGTAGGCACTGACTAACGAAAGCATTACCCTCTCTTCCTTTTCCGTATGTAACCTGTGGCACCTGTGGACCTTCATATTGGAACGAACGGTTTCTTCGGATGTGTCTCCTGCTGGTTGTGTTGTAAATCTCACAATATATAACAAATCACCTCTATTGCCGTACCTTTTTTATACCCTTCCATATGGACATGAACTGTGTGCTTACGCACTGAACCTATACCTTATCCCCGCCCTTCCTATCTGCCTCCCTGGCAAATTGACCCCCGCAGCGCAACGAGCGCTTCAACCAGGGCGGTCCTAGGGGAATGGGTCCTGGTAACGCCGGGTTCGGCAGGGTCCGCGAGGAGTTTGACGGTCCTGCAAAGAAAGCCCGTTTTTAAACGCAGCTCTTTGGTGCTTCCAGGAGCAGCATTTGTATAGATTCTCCACAACAAACATGTTGAGTCGCATTTCTTGTATTTAAGTTTAAATTGCTACATTTTAGCCTGACAATTTACTCATTTTATGAAAAAGTCAATATTTTCCTTTTTTATTTTGTATTGTCAGTAGTATGGAAAGATGGGACACCTTCGTGTGCTCGTTAGTTCTTTCTGACCCATGTATAATTTTCTTTTCTAGATGTATTATGCTCTGTGATTCGCCGTGAAGTGATACCTGTAACTTTCTCTACCTACTATGGCTGTGTTTTGTGCCATACATTTGGAGTCAAAGCATGGATTATAATAAAGAGACATTGGTTCTATCAGGACAAACGTTAACATTTATTCCTAAAAGTTGAAGCATACAGTACGTTCAGAAAGCAACTAAAATACCAATTGATTGTAAATAATGTGGATACATCTGCCACATTAGGTCTTATAGGGTCTATGTGTTATCTCTGCCACAGTCCTGAGCCATTGTGTTCAGCGACAATCTAAAAAACAGAACGCGTGGCCGTGCCTGATGCATATGCTCGCTGCAAATGCCCCACCCCCATCCTTTTGCTTCTTTATTTTCCTCCCATCAAATTCAGATAACTAGCTGACACCGCCACAATCAGCATTCTCAATAAAACAAAGAAGTAATGAAGTAGGCATTTTGATGGCACTGGTAAGACATTTAGCATCTGGACAATAGACTAGATGGCAGTGCTCCTAACGGCATCTGCAAGATTTCACAGACCGGAGGAAAACAAGCAGTAAGAGATGCCCTGAGATCTGCTGTCTATGAGAGCCGGCTGTCAATCACTCGTGAACTCCGACCAAACGGTCAAACTAGGCAGCGCTGATTAAATATGAATCATTCTGTTACGTTAATGCCTATTTCTCGCCTCAAATGTTTTCAGAATCATCTTGTAGTGCACGGTTTAGCTGTAAAATGAGAAAGTTTGTGACGCCGCCACCATTGTGAAATCTGGAACGCCAAGTACTGGTCACCTGACCGGAGCACAGCCAATAGGAATGCTCTCTCAATGAAATGACCTGTGATTGGTCAAAGTCTCCCGTCACGGGCTAGATTTTCTAAAGCCTGAAAACAGAGCCATGAGGAGGAGCAGAAGTCTAGTGTTCTCTCAGAACACTTGAATTACAATATGTTGTAAAAATTAAATTAAATAATATCTGTCCACACGACCTTAGTTTTACGAAATATCTCCATCCACACTTGAACGCAAAAATTGACTGCAAGCGCTCAGCAGACCAGTAGATGGCGATAAAGGCTACTTCACCGATACATCAAATAAGAATCTGAGCATACCTAGTGAGCTTCATCTGCTCATATGGTAATAACAAATCAAACAATTTAAAAACAATAGCAACTAATTGTTTCTCTATTTATACATATTATATCGGTACTCTGCCATTCTAGTGCATTTTCAATACACAAATCAACGATAGTCATGCACGAATTGAAGAGATGACGCTTCCTTAACGCTCTGTTTTTAACGGATACAAAATAACCAGAGTTTTGAAAAATCTGCACCTTTTTTAAGAAGGCGTTTTCAGGAATTTATGTTTTAGTGACCTAATACTCCATTTGCGTGTGAACTACAGGCCAAAAGAGGATTAAAGTATCTGTATATGTGTAGACAGGGCCTTAGACCAATGATCCTTTACAAACCTGCATGTAAACGTAGTCTTATTCGGTTCAGTTAAGGACTTGTTTTTGGGTACAACAGACGTCAAAAAATGTTATGTAAAAGAAACGCCAAAGGAAGTCTTTACTGAACTGATAAACCTTTATCTGAATCCAATGACTGTACCATAGTTGCACTATTTGATGGCATGAGTAAATCTGCCTTTGCATGACTGGCAAGGGGCTCATTTGGATTTGCAAACATGCATTGAGGTCAGTCATGATAACCACCAGAAACTAAAGCATACATATATAAAATTAGTTCTATCTATGGATCAAAATGGCACCCTTTACTTATTTTCACTTAAACAAGCAAGAAGAAGGGGTCACCACTTTTAAACAGAAGACAGATTATTTTCAATTGTTGCTTTAAATATAATTTAAATTCTTGCTGTTGATTCAAAAATATTTATGCATTCATGATTTTTATAGAGCTACATTACACTAGCGTAACATGAATCAGCAAACATAGCCAATGTTGGAGATAGATATTAAGCCTACACTGGCACAAGGTGTACTTTGTACTGTGACGAAGCATTCATTGTGCTGGACCTGTAAGAAGAGTTTGTCCAGAGTTTGTCCTAAGCAAGGTATACTGCATCATTATGGCTCGTACTGCAGTGGAATAATTTGGCCCGTCTGCTTCACCTCTTCCACTTTTTGTTACTGACGAGACATGCTGACATTTCACAGTCTCCGGTTTGTGAATTCCCTTTGTACATCTTGTCACTTCATAAAAGGAAGACTGATCAATTTTATTGGTTTAATGCTCTTAATATGATTTTACACTATGACTTCTGATTTAATGTGTATTGTGTTGCACAGATTCATTCTTATGTGGTTGGATGCATAAACCAACATGGCTAAAAGAGGTTCTCTCTGTAGTTGACTGATGGTAATCAAGTGGCAACCTCTGGTACCGAGAAATTAAGCCAATGCGGAAGTGCCAAAAACTTAAGTTCCTCAAATGGCCAATTGAGGCTGGCTCCAAAAGCGAGTCTTTCTCCATAGACCTCCATGTTAAAATGTCTGTGAAATATTACATTTTTGACTCACCGGCCCAGGGGACTGGTAGATGGAAAAAATCTACCAGCCAAGCACATTTTTTACCAGCCAAAATAATAAACTGCCTTTTTGTCACATACACATTAGTTTCAGTACATTTCATTGAGATAATGAGGAATTATGTTGAATACAAATTTGGAGAAGAGAGCAGAGCAAAAATTTAAAGCAAAATAATTTAAATATACTGATGGTTAATAAATTCAAGCCTTAATACTGGGCTTGGGCGGTAACTATTTTTTTCATACCTTCCTGACATTTCTCCGGGTATTGGCTACCAGCGGTCGGACCAAGTCGTTGTTTTGCAGGCCCCGAGTCAAGACTGAAAAGTCCCGAGTCAGGTCTCAAGTTGTGAGTCCTAAACTTAGAGTTTCGAGTCCTAAACGAGTCATAATGTGCTATTCACCAAATGTAATGCCATATTAACAACAGAGTAACTGGTGCCAACTGGCGCTCAGTACCGTTAGTTCTTCATGGTTTTCTCCTGAAACTTGATTGGATGCTGTCGGATTGGTTCAAACTAAGTGGATCCGAGGAATTAAGTGTAAGATAATCAAATGCAAGTCCCCATAACATTTTTTTCAGAGATTCAGCAATATACAACAAAAGATAGAAAATCAGTTTGTTCAGTTCAGTTTACAGTTCGCTTGCTTCGGGGCTCACCTCCTTCACTTTAATCAGCAAATGACAAGCAAGCCTTATAGTCTCATAGACCTCCGAGATTTACTCACCAAACGGAAAATGTACCCGCACTTGGCGGGTGTTAATTTTGGACCCTGCTTACCCATTTATAGTAATAATTGAGGGCGTGGCTGCTTTGAGTGACAGATGGATGCTGTACCAAGTCGCTAGTTGCTAGCCGTCTGCTCTGCTGCGTCATCTGGGCCCGCCTCAGCTGTGTTGTCACTGCCAAGATGGCGACGGCTGGAGCCGCCCACTTTGAGCTTCACAACCGCTCTTCAGAAACCTATGGGCGTCGTCATGGAGACTTCATCCTTTATACACATACTTTATACAGTCTGTGAAGGTAATAGACGAGCCATAATGTGTAACTGGGGAACAGCCGGGGGCACAGTGCTTTCATTTTATTATTTTCCTCAGATCTAGATTCAAGTTGTTGTTCTCACACTGCTTCATGTCATTACTCACATTCAACAGGAGCCCATTGACCAGCACCTTTCTGTATTTCAGGGTACAACATGTGTTAAGCTGTAGTTGCATTAATGTCATCTGTGGCAATATTACAAGACGCAAGAGGCCACAAACGGTAAAAAAGAAAATGGAACATTAACAACCTTGCAGAGCCTTCAAAATGGGAAACAATGAGATAACTGAAATACCAAAATATGTTTTGATTTTTTGATGGCGGGCTTCCCCTTTTGTTGACATTTGGATCACAGATTGTAACTAAACTCTGTAAATTGATGAAAGGCCTGCTGTATAAAGAAACTGTCAACTTGTTAAGGACTTCTTTCAACTGAAATCCTCATTTTCCTCCGCTGCCCAATCTGGCCACTCCCCATGAATCATGTCCGTACCTGTTCTGAGGTATTCTGACATCACTTTGGCATCCAATGGACACTGGCTTGCCTCAGCAAGCATTTCTCAGAGTTGTGTGGTAGGAGGAGATGGGCTGTAAAAGTGAGTGTAAGTATTCTTGTGTTAATTACACCTTTTGGGATGGAGCACATTTCATCTAACTCTTAACTCTCTAACTTTAATAAGTGTAATTGTTTCACTTGACTGTGTTTTTGTTATGGAAATGGTGAATGTGCTGAGTAATGAAGCAGGACACTATTTTTTTCCTGACACTAGCTGGACGGACATTCTGTGGACTGTTGTGAAGGTGTATTTACATCACGTGGAGTTGACGAAAGTGTCCTTATAACAGTGCATTTTTGATGCTTCTTATTATGCTTACATTTTCAATATGAAAAGAACAATAAGTGGCTTTCAGTCTTAGCTTTGGAGTCACTTGTATAGTGTTCTTTTGTAAACCATAAGAGTCCAATGGCTGCCTTTGGAGAACATTTTGACCTGTAGCTGGATGGCCACAATGCTTCCTATGCTAGTTCTTTTCATTTATCTAAAAGCTGCCAAAACATTGGAGTAGGTAAGACATTAAGAAACTTTAAAATGACTTGTAGTGTTCCTCTGGTGCACAGTAAGATAATATACCCTTCACAATAACAAAAGAAATCTTAAGAATTTTTACTTTTTTAAATTTTATGACTTGTGATTTTTATTTTTCAGTATGCAAAACAATCGGTTCACAACTGCACATATATCCTTCCCCATTGCTCCCGCCCCACCCTGTGTAACTCCAAGAACAAGAGGGATGAACAATTCAATAATGTGACTTTGAAGAAATACAATATATCTGGGGGAAAATAAATAAAATAACAAATACATTAATCCTCAGTACAGATGAAGACTTTTAAGAACATATAAACATAAAAGCCACCTGACCATACTTGTGCTTCAGTTGCTTCTACCTTATCCGTACTCCTGTGCAACTATAACAGCAATACACCTTTCACACGTAAGCCAATATTTTTCTGCCCCAATACCATTACTATAAGACATTCTTTCATACGCAATAACCTTTCCCATTTCAGTCACCCAATCCTTTGTTCCAGGTGCTTTCCAGTCCCTGATAATATTTTGTCGCCCTACCATTATTAGTGCCCTATATTTCCAACAAGTCACAGAATCCTTTAAGTCAAGTCTTGGTAACTTTACGATGTAGAACTTTAAACTCATCTTATCCTCAAATACCTTGACATTTTACGAGAATTGCCACAAATTTCAGCCCATTTATCTTCATCCAATGGAACAACCCAAATCCCTTTCCCAAACAGTTTTCAGAGCTGCTTTTTCCCCCCCCGTAGGACAATACCATTTTTATTAGTCGTGGATACCTTATATCCTTTTGAATTTTTGTTTTGTTCTAAAAAAGTAAATCCTCCTCCTTCGTGTGGCATCTGAGAACCCTGCAAAACCCATCTGAAATGGCTGCAAAACCGAGGACTACAGATACTTGGTAATAGAATTGGATATCATGGAGTGTTCATCTGTAATGTTACGTGTGTTTGTGTTATGTAAATTTTTTCTTTAACAGGTTTGACCGGCTTTAAAGATTGTGGACTGTGGAGGGATTTGTGGCTGTGTAGCGTGGACTCAGGAATGCTTTAGCAAAGAAGTCTAAACTCTGGTCTTGTGTGCAAAAGATCCTTAGTAAGATTCACAACAGAACAACGAATAGATGATTAAAACCAGGAGGCCAACTATAGCTATAACTATAATAACTGTAACACATTTGGCTTTGAATCGGTGTAATATATAGGGATGCACCGATGCTGATATTCACTTGATTCAAATAGCTGGATCGGGTATCGGTGACAATGGGACCAATCTAATCAATTCTATGCTTATGTCTGATTACTCGTGCCTCATGCGTCAACAGCACGCCAGTAGAAATGCGTCCTATACTGTCCAAAATTTGTGATCGGGGGGTACACCAGTTTATGCACCGATCCGATACCATCATTTGTTAACCCAGTAAAATCGATCCTTCTTTATTTGTTCCTGTTTTATATAAAGGGTTTAATCTGAGCAAGGCCATTCAACGAAGATAGTAATCATATCACATCCATACATGGTCAGTAGTAAACATCTGTAAAATAATAACTAACACAACCAACTTCATGAAACACCTCCCGAATCATCACGCTGAAGAATTCAACGAATTTTGAAGTTTTTTTTTTTTTTTACCAAGTTGCTCGTGCACGATTTTATTATTTTTTATAAAAATATATATATAATTTTTTTTTACATAGTTAAAGCAATGTTTAAGTCAAGCCTGATGTTGCTTTACTCATAAAAGAATAATCCCAGTCACTTCCACACAGTGAGGCATACAGCTGATTAATTGAACACTGGTATTGGATCGGTACTCGGTATAGGCCGATACCCAAAGCCCAGGTATTGGTACCGGTATCGGGACTGAAAAAGTTGAATCGGTGCATCCTTATTGACAGTTGGGCAATGATGCTGATCTAATTTTGGAGTATTCCTCTTGCATGAAAGCTGTTTTAATCCTATAGATAAAATGACTACATAGCCCTTTTATTTTGTAAGACAAGAACATTTCTAAACTACAACTTCATGAACTTTGAAAAACGCTTTCAAATAATCTGGTTTTACTCTTTAATGTAAAAAATGCCAGTCAGTTGAAAGAGCAGAAATTCTGTCTACAACTTGTAAGTACTTGCTTTTCTGAAAGTGAATGGCACCAGCGAATGCCACCAATATAAGTATACAACAGTCATTCATTTCACAGTTATCTTTGCTGTAGTTTCAACATTGCACTTCTGTAGTGGGAATGGAAGAACTCTGGTTCTACAACACCAGATTGGTGTTGGTTGGTTGGTTAAGTCAAATTTTGTGAAGAGAACTATTCACAAATAAGTTAAGTCTGGAACCAGTTTACAACCATTGTGTTTGATGATTAATGCTGGTGTATTTGTTATTTTTTTGTAGATTAAAGCCTAACACTATCAATGCAACATTAAACCAGCTTTTTTTATTTACCTCGCCAAGTTCAGCCTTGAGGGTTATTCTAGATTAGATTTTTGGATGACTAGTTATATACAGTATGTTCATTTTCTAGATGGCTAATTATCTCTATACAATCATGAATCTAACTGAAATCAGTTATAATAATTTCAGGAGTAAAAAAAGACACCTTAGTCAAGCTCAAGTTTTTGATTCTTTATGCTTTTCTCACTTTACGAAGATTGACAAGGAAAATTTAGCACAACAACAAAACCCCCCTTTGGATTCACTTGTGTAGTGCTCTTTTGTAGATAGATTGTTCAGTATCTGACTCAATGGACAGATTTTGAACTGGATCTCCTGACTAAACAGTAACCTGGAAGGATTTGATCACATAGCAAATGGAAAAACCAAAGGGGGGAAAAGACAAAAGTCAGAAGACCGCCAACACTTTGGAGTTGGTAAGACAATTTGATATTATTAAAAAGTGAAAGTTAAATTGGCAGCTAACTTTAATTACTGCTGTTCTTTTGTGTGTAGCGTATTAGACAAGTATTTAGGAAACATTAGGCTAATTTAGGGCTTTGCTAGTCAAACAGATGTTCTCCTCCATACAGCATCTGAACATCCTGCAAAATAGTACAAGTACTCATTGAGTGTAACCTTTAAAACTTGTAATGTTATGTCTGTGTGTTGGTGTTGTGTACAATTTGTTTTTCTTTAACAGGTTTGGCCATCTTTAAAGGTGTTGGACTATGAGAAGGAACTTTCCAAACCAAGAAATTCAAAGTCTGTAGCTTCGTCGCTTTTGTTAATGACTTTGGAGGACCAAATAGCACCTGATTTTGATTACATCTATTAAGGATGGTGATGGGTGGTGGCTCTATAGCTCGGACTGTAGCTTGTAAAGTTGGAAGATGGAGATTTAACATTTCTTCTTGCACAAGAACACAAAACGGCCGCTGCTGCAGCAGTTTGACTTAGCGTTATTAGAGTTCAAATGGAAGTCAAACCATTGACACTGACATTTTTGAAGTCATGTTCATAGTGAAGATTTGTTTAAAGAAAGCGGCAAGCACATTTAACAAACTACACAGTAACAAACTACATCACAGAGGAGTGTCCCCTATGGCCTACACATTTTGACTTTGTGTTTATTGAAGTAAAAAAAAAAGATCAAATCTTTGATGACATTCTTGAAGACTTTGTCAGGATTTGTTTAAAGCTGGCACCAAGCGCACTTCAACTATTTAGCAACTATATGAAGTTATGGTGTCACGATTTCAATTCTAAATCCTAAATCAATGGAAATGAGCTCTCGATGTCGACATTTTAAATCAAAAGCAGGATTGGCGATTCTCCCAGTGTTTTTCTCAGTTCAGCAAACTGTTTGGCGATTAAAACCGTGACCCCGCTATCCCCACTTCAAATTGATTGCGCGTCTACTTCGCTCCATGGCGCCGACGGGGACTTCAGGGTGCATTCAAGAGTACTTTGTAAACTGAGAAACTCTAGCAATCCTTCCATCTAGTGGAACTTCTTTTTGTTGTTTAACTGTTTGTTCCCAATTGACTGATGAAATAAGTTATTGTTATTACATATTACATACATTATTTAAATTTGACCATGTTCATAATTGAACGACATTTAAATTTGAAAATGTAAATGTCAGGGCATAAAACCTGTTAACTGTTGATCTTTGCGAATCAAGATTCCATAGTCTAACGATGGCATACCCGTAAATGTTGGGGAAAAAATATTAAATTTAAAATCGCCCTGTGACCTTAAAATCGAAAGCCCAGTCGAATCACGGATTTGTAGAATCGTGATACCCCTAATATTAAGGAGGTTCAAAACAGGGATGTCCCTTATTGCAAACACATGTTGACTTTGTTATTAGAGTAAAAACGGGAACCAAAGCATTCTTAGAGAAGTTCAGAATCCAGATTAGTTTAAAGGTGGCACAAAGCACACCTCACAAACTACACAGTAACTATATCAGAGGTTCAGAACAGGGACCTATAGCAGCACATTTTGATGGCATTGTGGGAGTAAATATGGCGATCAATGCTTTGACACTGACCTTTTTTTAAGAGTTCTTTGTCGAGGTTTATTAAAAGGCAGAGTCGAGCACACTTAACAGACTACACAGTAACTAGATGAGAGGTTCAGAACAGGGAAGCCCCTTATTACCAACACTTTTAACGGCGTTATTGGAGTAAAAATTGAAAGCAAAGCTTTGACAGTGACATTTTTTAAGAGAAGTTCATAGTCAACAGACTGTAAAGTAACTGAAATATACAAGTTTGGAACAGGGATGTCCTCTTTTGCAACACAACAATTTTGACATTGTGTCATTGAAGTAATGATTAAAAGCAAAGCTTTGACACAGACATGCCTAAAGAGAAGTTCTTAGTCAAGATTTGTTTAAAGGCTACATTGCTTTTAACCATAGACGTATATACGTAGATGCCGCTTTGGCAGCTTCATATCGTTGCTGTGATATGCCTGTGTCGCCTCCATATTGGGGAGGTCAGGACAAGCCAGTAAACGCATACAAGTGAACAGGGCAGCTGCTGCTTTCTGGATAAAAAGCACTACAATGTTTTCTCAACCAATTGCAATGAGTTGTTTTTATATTCAAGGATTTCTGATCTACGAGGAGTAGAAAATTAAAGTTTTGTCTCCAGTTACTAAAAATCGCGATACTGAGCTATGATTACTGCAAGACGCTCAAAAGATTGTGTATCAACGTTAGCTAAGCTTAATGACCTGAATTACTTATGTGGTGGGAAATAATTGATTTTGCTGAGAGCTAACGTTACTGTCCCAAAAACCCAGGACATGACATCAGCTTTATTGTTAGTGGTATTAGACGCATGTCGTAAATTTCAATTGGTCGAGGATTAGGTAACAATAACAAGCACTGGTTAGCTCTTATCTGATGACCTACAGAAGCAACTGTTTTGTAAAGATGTAACTTAAACTGTAATCTTGATGATGTGAAAAATTCTTAAAGGAAAATGTGCTACAGTATGAGAGTACGACTTCTTAATACAACAGACGGACCTGTCGGTGATCCATGAACCCGAAATAGTAACGCAACGTTACTGAACCGTTTGTCACCAAAGTTAGTTGTTTTTGCTGGGTAAATCTAACCTACAGTACTCCACGTAGATCAGAAACGCTTGAATATAAAAACAACTCATTGGAATCGGTTGAGAAATCCAGAAAAAACGGCAGCTTCCCCGTCCACTTCTGTGTGTTTCCAGGTCAGTCCTGACCTCCCCACTATGGCAGCGACGTCGACGTACAATCCAAAGGCCACTGCAGCCTTCTGCATATATATATCTATGCTTTTAACCCCCTTACCATATTTGTTCTATTTTTGTGCAGAATTCCTGACCCTGAAAGCTTTTTATTTAAAAACTGCACTAGTAGACCTGACCGACCTCCCATTCACCAACCTACCTCAGGCAGGAAGTCCCAAGCACCTTACGGTTGAAGAGAGGATGGCGTGTTGTGCCCGTGTGGTTGTGTGTGTTTCATGTCTTTGGGTAAATGAGAGGTGCGTTAGCTGCTGTCAGCCAGCTTGGCAAAGACTGGCTGCCCCAGTCCACAGTAGAGGCTCTTCTCTGCAGTTGGGTTACATTGGCGATGAGTAGTTCTGCAGAAGTCAGTGGACAGTAAAGCCTGGACTTGTTTGCACTGCAGCCAGAGGTATGCTTACACAGATCAGCTGAACAAGTAAGGTAAGTGTCCCATCCATGTTTATAATACAAGATGCACAGATTCTTCCCGTAACTTAACTCTTCTTCTCTCTGGCCTCTCTCACACCACGTCACCGCTCAACAGTGACGTCCACAGGGCTTCTGGCATCACACTTCCAAAGAATGGCATCACAGTGCAGATTTCTGTTCTTCAACCTTTTTTTGCGTGTGGATGTGGCAAAGCATCGTAGCCGCCCCCGTGCAGTGTGTGTGTGTGGTTGTAGTACTTTGGCTTCTCTGTATGTATGCATGAAAGGTACGATGTATGGACGGCTGAGTCACTGGTTCATCTACAGTTTCTAACCAGAGGTGTGGGATACAGTGCTGCTGTCATGTTGTGAACACTAGAAGTCAAGAGAACCTGTTCTTTATTTTTTGGCATCGCTTGAAGTGTTCAAGCAAGATGAAAAAATAATGTCATTTTTAAAACAGCAGAAAGCGTAAATCTTTCATATTTGCGTTCTCTTCATTCAGCTTGTGCTGGTTTTTCTGAACTTTATTTTGCCATATTTAAAAGGTAATAAGCTTTGGTAATAGGCAGGTTGTGTGCAACAATGAACGGAGTAAAGTGAGTCAAAAGTCCAACTCAGATGGCATTTTCTATTAATGCTGTAAGAAACCTTTTAGGTAGTTTTGTCTTTTACATCTTTAACAATCAAATAGTGCTACGTCTGATCAAAAAGCTGCACAGATGTCAATTTCTGGTTTGATCTTACCTTTTATATTTATTTGTTATAATTCTAACTATATTGAGTTTGCCTTTTCAGAAACAATAGCACAAGTGTGCAGGCTAATCTTTGTTTCACATGAATTTATTTTAACGCACAGTAATCCTATCACTGAACCATGGTAAATGATATAAAGGTTATAGAGTATAAGTTAGCACTTTTCACTGAGTTTCTGTAGACATTGCAAGGACCTTGGTAACTGACAGAAGTGCTCCGTCTGTCGTCACCACCCCCGACTACCTCCGTCTCTGGCTGTGAAATGTCTGTAAAACTATAAACGTTAATATCGTGTGGTAGTGGGTTGGAATGCCTTTGCCGATTTGAAGTGAAACCTGTCACGTACTGCTTGGGTTGCTCTGGGTGGGACTGTACAACATTTAAATCCCTGTGTCAGACATCCTGTTTTTGTAATCCAATGCAGTTTGATCCTTTGACCACAACCTTTGTGACTTATTGTGTTTGTGTAGATGCTGTTTCTCTTCACACTCCCGTACAACCTCCGTCTATAAACTTTGGCTTTATTATATCACCTAAAGTGTCTACACTCTGTAGTTCAAATGGAAGGTGTTCTGAAAAGGTGAAGTTAGTTATTGTAGTAAAAAACACTCTCTCTTGGAGTCCTAGCTTCAAGTCTCAACACACAGATGTGATATAGGTGTTTTTAGTGTCTGTGTCATATTTGATGTCCATCGCAATTGAACGTCCATAAATCAGCGTAGAAATCATAGAAAAACAGACGCTCCTTTACTACTTCAGAACTTGCCTGTGAATCATCATGTGTTCCTTCAGTATAAAAGTAATCTAGTGATGGTTGTCTGTCCATCCAGGGCTAACACAGGAGCAGCTTATAGGTCATGCGGTAAACTTTTAATGCTGCTAATTTGCCAAAAATATAAACAAGGGTTCAAGTTGAAGCCTGTATCGTAACTTACCGAAATGCAACTTTATGCTTCCTGTAAACATCCCCCAAAGCATCATGGGAACTGTGATTCCAAAGCTTAGCGGTGATTTTCCCCCATAGAAGTAGTAAGACAAAGAATAATGATAGGAGTGAAAATCCTTTTTTTCTTCTTTTTGACAGTGTAAAGTAGGGATGCTAATATTGAAAAACATTCTTAACCGATGACCGACCCTTGTTAACCGAATATTAACTGATTATTAAACTTTAACTGACAAAATTAGGTCCTCGCAGGCAGCGGTGCGCCAGCTGCAGTGTATGAGCCCTGTGTTGGACAGCGGACGACTGAAGGGACATGGCGGCGATCAACCTTAATTTATGAAGGTATTGCGAACGCTCAGGTTCAGGCATGATCGCAAAATAATTATTAGACATGCGTATAAAACAAACGTTTGTATAACAAGAGATTAATGCATACGAATTTATCAAAATTACAATCCAAACATACGTCAAATTACATTGACATCTATGAGATTTTTGGTTTTCTATCCCCCAAAAGGGGGCGCCGGTCTGATGCATACCAGATCCACTCCTTCTGTTCTTACCTTTCACAATAAAAGCCCTATAAATATACACTGTTTACCAGAGGGAACTCAAATTCACTCAGACCATTTTGCTTAAAAGAAACTCAATATTATAGCTTCCATTAGTTTAGGCTATGCAACAGTTTGCCTCTCAGACTGCCAGACGCTGCTGTGGGTCAACAGGATCCCAGTAGTTAGTCCTCTAGCTGCATGAATCCATTCAAACCTTTTATTATGAACAAGTTCTGCAACTGTCGCAAATTTGCATCGCTGCCGTTGGGAATGGTTTAGATTTCACAGGCCAGTATTTAAACATATTGGTGTCGTTTACTACTCACGCCCCCCCGCTTTAGACTGAAGTTGTTTGCAGACAGTCATACCAGACACAGCAGAAATATATTGACCTCTAGTTGACGTATTTCACATCCTCTTGAAAGGAAGGAGGAAAAGGGAGACATGTCGTTCTTCTGTGAGAATAACATTTTGCAGTAGTGCTGGACTCTTGCTTTCCTTTCCTCTCTCCTCTCGGTGCCTCTTACTGCTCATATTTTGTCACTCTTCCTGTTAAACCTGAACGCCCTGTCCTGCCAGTGACCAGCCAGTCATTGTGAAAACACAGTACTATCACGACTGTGGCATGTTCCTTTCTGTAGCTCGTATGTAGGAGTTGTCTTGTATTTGTGAAGGACCGTGGTGGAGTTTCTGGTTCTCCTTGATCACGAGGGGAACCACGCTGTGTTCAACCGTTGCCATGACCTGAGCCCTGGAGGCTGTCGAGATGTATCCGTCTGCACTGTGATCCATTTTCTAACCAAGTCCTCAGTCCTGAGGCCAAAATGATCTTTTCTATGTCCTGTCTCTGAGTGTGATGCCAGAATAACCCTTTTGGCCTCTAATGGCCTCGTCTAAAAGGGCACCGCCCAAAGTCTGCACCAAGTCTACTTCTCTACCAGCTTTACGGTGCAGCTCCCAGCTCTGTTTGGGTTTGATGTGTCAGTACGAAGTCCAGCTTCACATGGCTTTGTAACAGAAGTACCTTCCCTGAGGTTTGCAACAGATCTCAATGTTGTTGTCATGTATTTGTCTCATCTGCAGTTTCTAAACCAGTGAATCTCCTTCAGGGTGCTGAGGTGCTTTTCTAAAAACCTGTATTTTAACTATCAATTCAAACAACATATTTATACTTCTCACATTTACATACATACGTGTAATGCATGTTCACATTCTAACATCATAAACCTGTATTTACAATTAAAACATGTTTGGTTTTCTTTTGAATTTCCACAAACACAAAACACACACATAGACGCACAGGCTGTCATTTTTGTCTTTTTTTTTTTTTTTTTTATAAGGTGGCAACCTCAAAATAGTAATGGTATATAAAACAAACAAAAAAAGTAATGGTAGATACCTGCTGACCTGTTCACTAGCAGGCTCTCATTGTTTGTCTCTCGCCACAGGAGCCTCGACCCGTCGAAGGAGGCTGAGAATCCTCACCGTTAAACCAGGGTAAGTGGTTAGTAAAATGCAATGTGTGGGCTTCGAGAACAACCCAGTCTTTTTTTATATAATACACGTGTTCCTTTTAAAGTAGCACCCCACCGGTTTAGCTTTGCACTCCTGTATCATTGTCATCTCACGATGGACAGTTTGAAATAAAAGTATCAAAATTGATGCAGGAGAACCAGATTTTTGCTTTCTTCTTCTTCGTCAAAACCTACTGCCTTCATTACCCATAATGCAATTCTGTTGGCAGTTCAGTCGGAGACTTGTGTCAACCTTACACCAAACGACTTTTCAAGCGATGTCACTGTCGCAGACCTTTTTCCATTGTCAGAATGAAATCACGAGAGTTTTGCTAGAGTTGCGGCACTCTCCTATGACCTCGATCATTAAGTGTAAGGTGGTCATAAACTCAGTCCATGCTGTCTTAAAGGGGACATATGCTCATTTTCAGGTTCATACTTGTATTTTGGGTTTCTACTAGAACATGTTTACATGCTTTGATGTTTTAAAAAAAACTATTTTCCTCATACTGTCTGCCTGAATATACCTGTATTTACCCTCTGTCTGAAACACTCCGTTTTAGTGCATTTCAGTGGAATTACAAAAGAATTGCATTGCTAGGCAAGTCCATGTTTACTTCCTGTCGGCTGATGTTATTTACATACACTGCAACCAGAAATAAATTGGGACCCATTTAGAATGTTTACATTTAAAATTGTGAAATGGTCTAAATATTGTAGATTTGTGACATCACAAATGGACAGAAATCCTAACGGCTTGTTTCAAACGCACAATTTCTGTGTGTTTCTCCGTATATTGAACGTTTTGATAGTTTAACAGTATTTATATGTCACTTAAACCTGCTTTATAATATAAGAGACATGAAAATCTCACTTTTTACAATATGGGACCTTTAAGTCTGTCTTTGGGCAGTAGCTCAAACGGAGCGTTTCAGACGGAGGGTGAAAAGAGGTGCTGCAGCACAGTTGGTATGAGAAAAGTAAAGTGTTTTTTGAACATTAAAGCATATAAACATGTTCTAGTAGAAACCCAAAATACAAGTATGAACCTGAAAATGAGCCTAATAGTCCTCTTTAAATCACCAGTCAGTGTGTACACAGGGCATTTAAAAAGGAGTAAATGTTGTTTATGTTGTGTAGAAGTTAAATAACAGTTGGTCCTTTCTTTTTCTTTCTTCCCGTCTTGTAGGTTAAATGAAGACTGATGTCTGATAAAATGCCAGAGCTGCAAGAGACCCAGCAACTGCACTGTGGTGACACCAAGATGACCTCCATGTTAGTTCCCATTATTCATGCATGGATGTGAAATATCATAAAATAATCCAAACACTAAAGTAAAGAAATCTAGAAAACCAATACTGGAAAACAATGCGTTAGATGTGATGTGTGTTGTGTTTAAGTGTTGACCACACTAGCTGTTGAAACATCATTTCAGTTTATAAACTCCACTAAAACCAGTGTTTTCTTTCTGCTTCTCCCTTCCAGGTGGAGCTGCAGGTGATGGAGCAGACGCAGTACCAGGAGGCATCCAGCAGGAGGACGAGCAGCTCGCAGTCCAGAGGAGGGATGCACGGTTTTGTTTAGAATTTGTAATAATAAATGATATAAACCAGACTTTTGTTGTTTGTATTTCTTACAATGCAGATGTTCAGCCGATAATTTGAGTTAAGAGTCGTTTCAAGCCTGTTATTGTAAAGTAGAAACATACTACACTTTATAGCATAATTGCATATATTCAGTCAAATTTAAGTTGCAGCATGTGGAGACTTGCAAAGTACGTAGTTAGTTAAAAAACATGAAGATGGTTTTACTTGATTTAGTCATACTGATGCACTTTGACAAATGCTTGTGCTGAGCGCTGAGTAGTTGATTAACTACCACCTCCGCCTGCTGACTTGCCTCAGTGCTCCCGCTCTGAAGCCAGTCCAGTTACAATTAAGGGTAAAGGTGCAATGTTTCCTCTGCTGGATCACGCTTGTATCCTGAGGTTTTGGCTGTCAACCCTGGAGGAGGTCCAGCCCGGAGCGAGGAAGGCGATACGGAGGAGCCTGAAGTTTACAAGCCCAACTGAGGGAGGCCGAATGTGGGTCAGTTTGCCGTTGCCTGACCTGAGCTGCACTCTGGTACTATGAGACTCTGTAAACAGGCTGTTGGCAGCCAAAAACACACCAGTGACACATTAAAGGAAAAACCTGTAAAGTTGTTACTAAACAATCCCATCCAGTGTAAAGTGGCAATGGTGAAACAAGGAGAAGCTAGTTAACACCTTATTTTATAGGACTATATTCCTAATAATCTCATAGGAAACAGTCGTGTAATATGTCATTTATGTTAGGTAGAATATAGACAGTGTTCAGTTACTATACTGGTTCACAACCTTTGCTAAATGATGTACATCCACAGCCTAATCAGATCAACTACCCTGCTAACCCCACCGGTCATGTTCTATGTGTTCATTTTAATTTAACATGTTACTACAGTGGTATTGGAATTGTTCATGTTTAAGCCCATTGTGTTTTTCTTTTGTACGAACACTTGGAGTGGCTGAAGCTGGACATTTCAACCATTTATCCGTTCCTTTAGTGATCTGTTTCCACTTCTCTAGTTTCCGCACACTCTTAAAGGAACTGTGTAACGATAAGGGGGATCTATTGGTAGAAATGGAATATAATACTAGTAAGTATGTTTTCTTTAGTGTATAAATCACCTGAAAATAAGAATTATGTTGTCGTTAGCTTAGTATGAGCCGTTTATATCTCCATAAGGAGCGGGTCTTCTTCACGGAGTCCGCCATGTTGCACCGCCATGTTTCTACAGTAGCCCACAACGGACAAACCAAACTCTGAGTTGATAACGTTACTCGCTGCTGTTGCTGCCACTCTCTCTCTTGCTTCAGCACTCACTTCCCACGTACATACACACTACACACTGGCATTCTTCTGGAAATCAAAAAATTCACTCAATTGAACACAACAAAATAAAATAACGGCGTCGGTTTTCCTTTTGAGTACCAAATTTACATAAAGTATTTCTGTTCAGGAAACTTTCAAAAATGTCTTCGGGAGCAATAGACCTGTAAATTAAAGTGTTGATAAAAACTGGTCTTTTAAACTTTTTTTTTTTTGTTTGTTTTAAAAGCTGTAATCCTGGTAACACTTTAAAATACAGCCTGCCTACAGTGTAATGTTGTATGAGTCAGGTAGCCTACAACAAGGCTGTGGAGGATGAAAGGAGAAATGAATAATTTTTAATGTATTTTTGTAAATACTGGTCATTTAGGGGGTAGAGTACTGGAAAACAAAACGGAGGTTTGGGAAGAATAACACTGATATTCTGCAGAATCTGTCCAGTTATTATGTACAGTGATAATATGCTACTAAAACTACTCTCTACAGTAAGATAACTGTTTTGTTCCCCAGTACTGAAACCTGGTAACGGTATATGGAATATTCGTTCATCAATGAACTTAGTCCTGCAGACTGTCGCTCCGTCTGCACGCCGAAGTTGTCAGGCCCTGGTGGAGGTCTTGCTGTGGTCTTTAGAAATCATTTTGACTGCCGGTTGGTTAGCACTGAGTCTTTCCCCTCATTTCAACTTACTATGACTAACGTTGGTCGGTTGAAGACTTTCTATTGTATTTTAATTTACCGACCCCCTGGTCCATCTGTCTGATTTTACTGAGTTTTTATCTTTGGTTATAAAATTGGACAAAGTTTTATTTCTGGGTGATTTTAACTCCTACGTTGATGATGCTACCTCTATGGCTGCATCTGAATTTCTTGATATTACTAAGTCTTTTAACTTTATACAACATGTTTCTGGGTCAACTCATACAGCGGGGTATACTCTGGACTTTCACACAGTCTAACTATTGGTAATGTTCGGACTTCCCTGTCAGCGATCATAAGTGTGTTCTTTTTGATGCTTCTTGTAATTTGGATCTGCTGCCCCATAAACATTTGTCTCGCAGGCGCATCATCAACCAGAGCACAGCTGACAATTTCACAGCTTTGTTTGACCCTGATGTGCTGTTAAACTGTTTTGATGTGGAGACCTTGGTCCAGATATTTAATGAACTGTGCTCCTCTGTATTGGATATAGTATCTCCCTTTAAATCCAGACAGGTCTCCTCTGTCAAATCCTCACGTTAGATTAATGAGTCAACACGCAGTTTTAGGCGAAAATGTAGGAAGAGAGAGCGCTTATGGAAAGCCACCAAACTAGAGGTCCATCGGCTGCATCTTAAAGGACTTTTAATCAATTTTAATGAAATGATGAAGGCTGCTAGGTCTGCCTATTTTGCCAAACTTATTTCAGCTAACTAAAGAAATTCAAAACTTCTCTTCAAGACTATAAACACTATTGTGTCTCCTACCGCTCTACAAGTGCCGGTCTTCTCCAACACTGATTGCAATAACCTTCTTAGTATTCAGTATTTACAAAAATAAATAAAGTAGAATTTATTTGAATTCATTGTATCACATCAAGCTCTGTGATAGTCTGGCGACCTGTCCAGTGTGTACCCCGCCTTCGCCCAATGTACCCTGAATAGGATAAGCGGTTACAGATAATGGATGTATCACATCTACATTTCAAGCACCTTCAACCAACCCTCTCTTCACTCTGTGTGTTTACCACCAGTTCCCTCTGACTGTAAGCTGACCTGGAGAAGAGGGAAAGGGAGAGAGGGAGAGGAGGTAAAGTAGGTGGTGTCCACCTGACCGGCTCCAGCTCCAGCCATGCATCATTAATGGACATGCATCATTGATGGTGTCCGCTGCCCACAGGTGGAGCGGTATAATCCCCTCTACATTCACCCCCAGGGCCTGTAGACACACACAGATCCAGGTCTTCACAGTAGTCCACTTTGTCTGCTTGATATCTATGTATCCATGTGTGGCTGGATAATCTAGTTTCTAGTTTAGCTATCAGAGGCTATTTTCAGGTAAATTCTCCTCCAGACACAAAAAAACTCAGAGACCGATGACTGGCACCACCGGAGCTGCTCCCCCGACCGCCGTGCTCGGCCTGGGTCTGGACATCAGTGGACGGTGGCATCAGAGAGCCGTCCAGAAGAGCAGAGCTTTGGTCCAGAACTACCTGCTCACCAGCTCTGTTCACCCTCCACCCACAGCAGGAGGAGGAGGCCGGGGGACCAGGACCCCGCTGAGGCTGCCAGCACTAGTAGCTACAGCCAAGGGGCATCGCAGGCCAAGCAGCATGGCTCGTCTCAGGTGAGCTGCACATCTGACTGTAGTTCAGTTTATATGTAGCCCCGGTTTACATTCTCATCACTGAGCTAAGCATCTGTTTCTTTGAGAAAGTCCTTTCCTCTGGGTTCTTCAGACATCTCCAGTTATTCCACAATAGCCTACATACTATTTGAGGTTTCTACTAGAACGTGTTTACATCCTTTAATGTTAAAAAAACACTTTATTTTTCTCATCCTGTCTGTATGAATAAACCTGTATTCACCCTCGGTCTGAAACCTCGGTCGGACCTTTAATATAATTAGACCCCCCCCCCCTCATAGAAACCAAAACCGTTTTTTTTGTACCAGGCTGTTAACATGTTTATTTCTGCTGTAAAGTCAGGCATTTTAGCATGGGGGTCTGTGGGGATTGACTCGCTTTGGAGCCAGCCTCAAGTGGCCATTTGAAGAACTGCAGTTTTTGGCACTTCCACTTTGGCTTCAGTTGTCAGCCCAATGTATGTAGCTTAATGTATAATGTAGCAGACCGACATGACTATCAATCTTCTCATCTAACTCTCGACAAGAAAGGGAATAAGGGTATTTCCTAAGAAATGTCAAACTATTCAATTCAATTCAATTTATTTTGAATCCTTTTAATGTAAATGAAACCAATATTTTTTTGTTTGTATGTGTGTATAGCATTTCCTCTTCCAAACTGAGAGCACAAGGATAGAGTTTGTTAGAGTTTGTTTTTGTCGTACAGACTTTATAGCACTCTCAAGGCTATATATCAGGCTATATAAATAAACTGACTTTACTGAACACATTTACATATAATTTAAGTCCAATGTGTATTAAATTATATAACACATATAAACTGGCAAAAACCATCCTTAAAAACAACACAAAACCAAGGCCTGAGTCCCATCAGTGTGCTAAAGGTCCAGGACACCAGGTGCAGATCATGCAGCTTCGCTGCTGCATGTTTGAATGTGATTAATCACCTGTATGTCATCTCCACTCTCCCATCTCCACGGCCTCTATTCATGTCAGCAAAAGTGCCTGTCAAAGGTTCAACGCTTGACTGGAATTACAGTGTAATTGTTTCCTCTCTGGTCCGTCACAATTTGATAGCATAATGTAGGCCACTTCTACGCTCCCACCCCCCCCGGTTTGCTTTGAATACAGAAGGCCAGCGAACAGTGTGTCATAAATCTCAGGTGTGGAAGCTGATCCATCGCCTGATGCAGCACCCACACTGGCTTCACTCAGAGGAGGGAGAAACTTGAGTGAGGGCGCTCGCGCACACACACACACACACACACACACACACACTTGAGGCTCTTAAACACAAACACACTCACCTCACTGTCTAACAGAATATTGGCCTCCACTCATCCAAGCAGAGCAGGTTTTGAATAACCATCAAATAGATGAGGAGAAAGAGGAAGAGTTCTGATGCGTGAACATTTTTATTTGTCTTGTTAGCCTTGACATAGGGCTGTCAATCGATTCAAATATTGAATCGCGATTAATCGCATGAAAAAAATGTCTGTAAAGGGGAGACTCGTGGGTACCCATAGAACCCATTAACATTCACATATCTGGAGGTTAGAGGTCAAGGGGCCCCTTTGAAAATGGCCATGTCATTGGTTGGTACCAATGGATTCATTAAGTTTTGTAGTTTTATATGATACCAGTACCTTCACTCTAGCTCCAGAAAACATTTTGGCCAGGATGGAGAAACCGGGTGAACATGGACAGGAACGGCCGGCCCTGAGGGAGTTGGGAGCAGAGCGATATGCCTGTTGATGTACAGAAGGAACTGTGTAGAATAATTAATCAAAACAACACGTTTCACATGCATAAGCATAAGCGGGGGGGGGGGGGCTTGACAGACAGAGAGATTGCAGCGGGGTGCGCTGTGCCGGCTCTCTGTTTATATACTTATCTCATGTGCACAAATTGATTAATGAGTGGGACAGAACATGATAAATGTTTATGTATGTATAATATTGTTATCATTATTTTAATTGTGGTGAAAACCGGGACAATTTGTTAGTGACTGTTGAAAACCGGAACATTTGAGTGTTTTACAGATATTTGTCGGGACTCCGGACACCCAGCTTGAAACCGGGACAGTCCCGGACAAACCGGGACAGTCCCGGACAAACCGGGACGTTTGGTCACTGTATACTCTTCAGGAATTATGGCTTATGCCTTTGTCTCAGGCTCCTACTGTTGAAGTGTCCTTGAGCGAGACACTAAAACCCAGAGTTGCTCCCCGGACGCTTCATAGCAGCCCACTGCTCCCAATGCTTATGATAGGTTAAATGCAGAGGTCAAATTTAATTTATGTACCTGTATGTATATGACAAATGTAATAAAGTTTTTTAGTTTAAGTTTTTATATGAGTCTATACATTGTTTTTCAGGAAAACCCTGCACAGTAGCTATACCTTGAAAGCATTGCTGGGCCTAGGTTCAGCCTCACACAGCTGCTAGCATGGCTCTTTATTAACATATTCTAACCATATTCCTGAGAATGTTTTTACAACTAAAAACCTGCATTACTGTCTCCACAGCCTCAGTGAGCCGTCCCTCCTCACCCCGAACGAGAACATCCTCTTCGAGGGATTCTCCAGCAACCGTCGCCCCAGTGTTTTACAAAACCGACCCCCACCTCCTCCTCCATTTTCCAAGTCATCGGTCCTGCTCCCCTTCAAGACCTGCCACCCACCCGGGACCAGCCAGCCCCATCAGCAGCAGAGCCACCAGCAGGTCCAAAGCTGCAGCAGACCAGCCTACATTCACTTCTCCCAGGCCATCCAGCCCGGCTCCAAACCAAGACCAGCGAGGCGTCATTCGCACAACCCTGCCCTGAGTGCAGAGGCGGTGCAGGGTGACCTCCGACCTTTGGTGATGCAGAGTCGCAACTCATCGTCTCGGGGAGAGCCTTTGTCTGTCGTTGGGAAGCCTTGTCTTCCGAGCTGCAGTGAACGTCCCACTCTGGCTGCTGCTGCCGCCGGTCCAGCTCGCACTCAGCTTCATGTGTTTTTGCCCACGGAGGCTGAAGGAGAGGAGGTGGACAGTGAGTCTGTGGATGAAGGCTTCATGGACGAGTTGGACAGTAAGATAATTTCTCTGAAGCTCCAGCAGGGAGCACCAAAGACACTTATGTACCACTAATACAACATCCCCTGTTGTAGTACTATATGGCCAAAAGTATATGGACAGACCTGTCCACATACATTTTGGGTCTGGGGCTGTTTTTTTATTATTTGAGCTAGATTCTTTCATTCAAATCTGCTGCAGCAAACTATGGTATTTTAGACGATAGTGGGCCTCCAACTGTGTGGCAGCTATTTAGAGAACACCCTTACCTACTTCAACATATCAACTCATTTATTTATTTATTTTTGATTTTGGCAGGTTCCATCCTGGAAAGCCTGAAACCAGAAGAGTGGAAGCTGTTACAGCAGCTTGTTAAAGCCCTTTGTTTCAGAATTAAATGTCCAACAATCATGTGTAATGTTTGGTTGTCCACATACTTTTGTCCATATAGTGTACGTCTTTAAATGCAGCCTGGAGAGGACCCAAACGTTCATACAGTATACACTTTGGTCTTCAAAAAGGCGATGCATTGAACCTGAGAGACAAATTAAAACAGAAACGGAAGTCACACAGACTAATAAGCTAATTACCCAAAACAAATATGTGTAAATATGCCTGTATATATAAATTATATGAATGATTTCTCATTCAAACGTGGTCACTCTCTCGCATTGAGAAGGTTAAAGACTCCTTGTTTCATAACTATGAAACACAGAAATACATTTTTCAGAGTTTCCACAAAACAAATATAACTTTTTGTTATATTTGGTACTATGAAAGTATAATTTTCATGTATTATTCACATGAATGTACAAACATTTCCTTTGCTACCCTGTTCCTGACAGCTCTGCTAACCATAAGTCATAATCATTTGAGCATGTGTTAATGTAAACACAGTTTGTTGTGCAGACTAATTTGGATTTGCTTCATGGAGGCAATATGTCACAAATATTGATCATGAGGAAGGAGTGGAGGCTGGGCTACCTGGATGTAATAATAATAAGTAGTAAATCTACCTTTACAAAACAGTTTCTGAGTATTGTGCTTATTATTAATTCATGCCTTCACCAGTATTCCATTTGTGTTTAGTATGCTGTGACTATAATTGTCCACCTGTTGCAAAGCCAGGAGGATTTCCACACACAAAAGTATACTTTTCGACAATTTGTATGTATGTCTATATATTTGTCACACCTGTCATTGCTCTCATTGTCTTGTAGAAAGGCTCTAATGATCGTCAAAAAAACACACCTGGCCCTGCAAGAAAGACTAACCTCACCTCCAAAGTCTTTACTGAATATAACAGTGAGACCATAATCATGAAAATATTTAATATTTCAGACATTAAACATATGATTTGCAATCATGCTAACCAAATGCAATCATGCTAACCAAATGTCATTGTTTGCTTGTAAAGTGAACTGTTTTTCATGGAAAAGGTTAATTTAAATCACCTGACTCTGTGTCACCGCCCATTACAAACAATTCAACCAATCAGAAGTAGGAGAGGGATGACATCAGCTATTCCACTTCCCCAATTGGACTAAATTAAAAACATATATCTATCTATTTGTCCTGTTTTGAATCTTCATCATGCCTTCATCATGCCTTCCGTCCCTGCATGTCCATCCTCTGACAAACTCTAACATGCAGTGACCATTTCCCCGGAGAGAATTTCAAAAATGTTCAATCAGAGCTCTTGGTTTTACCAAATGGTTTATGCTGGTTGAAGAAGTGATTTCTTCTCTCCTTCTGCTTCAATCAAAATCAAACCAAGGTGCTGGTCCGACCCTGAAGCTACAACGTGTAGATTAAACCTGTACTGTCTGTGGTTAAACCTGGTTAGCTAACATGATAAGCAGGGCTGGTTTAAGGCATAGGTCCATATAGGCGGTCGCCTAGGTCGCCACCCTCTGGGAGGAGCTGGTCGCCCTCAATTTTTTTTTTTATTAATTAATTAATTAAAAATACATTTAAAAAAATGCTGACAGGTGCCCTTCCTCATTTTCTGCATTGAATTAACAAATGAACAAATAAATAAAGAAAGAAATACACTTTTCTCCGCTGTAACTCTCGTCGTAGTGAAACTGACTAAACACTTTTAAGCCAACAATATCAGGGACCAATTGTTTATTTATATTATAATAACTACAGTTATTTATGAATTTAAAAATGTTAATTTTTGTCTTAAAACAGTGACGCACCAAATCCGAATTTTGCCTAGGGCACCAAAAGGGCTAGAGCCGGCCCTGCGTGTAAAGAGTTTGTCTTCTCTTTAGTCATCCTATCCTTGCTTCATTTATAACTTCTGTATTCACATATTATTGTGTCTAAGTGAGTAATGGGGATAACAATTTCTGAAATTGGTCCAGTATTGAGGGAGAGTGTTGTGCATTGCAATCCTTCGGAGCAATTCCTCAACATCAATGTACGTCTTTATAGTCAATTAGTCCATTTAGTCCACTAAAAGTGTTTTTGCCACTGAAATGCTCATATTGTTATTAAAAGTGTTTAACAACCTTATGGAAAGAACCTACAAAGAAATAAAACCTTTTCTTGATCTGATCTGTTTGTGTCTAACCAAGTCTCGCTCTAGGAGAAGTCTCCTCTCTGATCTCGCGAGAGACTTGTTGCCGGAAGACAGCGGAAGCGTGAGTGAGAGTTGGAGAGAGCTATGTGCCTTGTCCTGCCGTGGCGCGAAGCAGACAGCAGAGTGGAGCTTTATTCATGTTGTTTTGTGTGTACTGTGAGAATATGGGGAGCATATTTTGATACTCTATCATAATATCTTTATTTAATATTTCAGAGGTAGCGTATTATGGACCAATATCCCTATAATGCTCCCACTTCTTGTCATTACACCACTACCACTACTACTATACCGCTGAGGAGCACACCTCAACAGGGAGCACATCTCCACAGCACACCTGGAGGAGTTGGTTGTGTTGGAGTACAGAGAGCCTGGCTGTAGTTCATCTTAAAGAATCAAACTGCAATGGTTCGTGTTTGTGCATTTCCCAATTGTGGCAACAAAATGTCGAGCCACACTTCTCGCAGCTTTCACAGACTACCTCTGCTGGATAAGGACAGACGGAAGTTGTGGCTGGATGTGCTCCAGATGGATCCAAACACTCCTGTCCAGACACTGCGCCTCGCTGACCATCGAGTCTGCAGTGACCACTTCAACCGGGATGACTACAGCCAGCCGAGGAGGAGAGCAAACATTATACCAAGACACTTTTACCTCAAGAAGAATGCTGTTCCGAGAGTGGAGAGACCTGCTGCAGGCATAGTGGAGGTAACGTGATCAGCTCAAGTTCTTGTGTTCATCTGGCAGCAGTACACATGACAGCATGACAGGATAAACAATCACGGTGGTGCAAAATATCAAGTGATTCATGACTATATAGATTAATTCCCCGATTGGCATTGTCTGGGGAGGCTAATAATGTTGCCAACATGTGTGTGCATGGTGTAAAACTGTCATATTTATGCCTATAAAGGTCCCATATCCTGCTCATTTTCAGGTTTATGCTTGTATTTTGTGTTTCTAATAGAACATGTTTACATGCTGTAATGTTAAAAAAAAACTTATTTTCCTCATACTGTCTGCCTGAATATACCTGTATTTACCATCTGTCTTAAACGCTCTGTTTTAGTGCATTTCAATGGAATTGCGTTGCTAGGCAACAGTTTGGGTCCATGTTTACTGCCTGTCAGCTGATGTTATTCACATCCACTGCAACAGGAAATAAACTGGGACAAATTTAGAATGTTTATGTTTAAAACCATGGAATGGTCTAAATATTGTAGATTTGTGACATCACAGATGGACAGAAATCCTAACGGCTTGTTTCAAACGCACAATTTCTGATTGCTGCTGTGTGTATTTCTCCGTATATTGAGCGTTTTGATGGTTAAACAGTATTTATAGAGCAGTTAAACCTGCTTTATAATATAAAAGACATGAAAATCTCACTTTTTACAATATTGGCCCTATAAGACCATTTGTATGCCTACATTTGGTTACTGCAATGAATACTGGCAATGACTGATGATGGTAGTTATTCAGTGAGCCCTAATGCACGGTCTGTTCTAATTTAAGTCGACATTGAATAATTCTGACATTGCCGATCCCTAGCTCTATGACTGTGTAATGATTACAGTTCACATAGATTATAGAGTCTGACAGCCAGACTTGCCAACCATGAGATGTAAATAACAAGATAACAAAACAATAAGTAGCTACACTACAACAGCATTTTTATGGTAAATAGGCCTACTTTTACTATTAAAGCTTCAGTAGGCAGAATATTTTTTGGCATCATTGAGCAAAAATTCCATAATAACCTTTCAGCATATTGTAATTCAAGTGTTCTGAGCGAAAACTAGACTTCTGCTCCTCCTCATGGCTCTGTTTTCAGGCTTTAGAAAATCTAGTCCGTGACAGGAGATTTGGCCAATCACAGGTCATTTCAGAGAGAGAGAGCGTTCCTATTGGCTGTCAATCACTTGCGTACTCCAATCAAACGGTCAAACTAAGCAGCGCTGATCAAATATGAATCAATATTCTGTTACTGTAATGCCTATTTCTCTACTCAGATGTTTTCAGAATCATCGTGTAGTGTGCTATTTAGCTGTAAAATGAGAAAGTTTGCCCCAGCTGGTATTTCCTCAACTGATCTCAACATGGCTGCCGGGTGACACACTTTCTTATTTTACAGCTAAACAGTACACTACAAGATGTTTCTGAGAACATTTTATGCGAGAAATAGGCATTACAGTAACAGAATATTGATTCATATTTGATCAGCGCTGCCTAGTTTGACCGTTTGATCGGAGTTTGTGAGTGATTGACAGCTGCTCAGAGACGGCAAGGCTCCAGATCAGCTCTGATTGGTTGTCTTCCTCCGGTCTGTGAAATCCTGCAGATGCCGTTAGGAGCACCGGAGGACACAGAGGCACATGATTTTTTTCAGATTACCTGTCTCATGCACTACTGTCAGGATATAGTGACCGTTTTGTAAAAATGCATTTTTTAAATCATATTTGCTCCAATTCTACTTACTGCAGCTTTATATAGTCTTCAGTGCTTCCCTGCTTGAGTATTTCTTTCTCTGGTATTCTCCATTTCTCTCTCCATCTCTCACTCACTGAAGGCCCACAACGAGACAACAGCACCACTGAGCTCTGAAACCCATCATGAGACTTTCATTTTGTGTTGATTTTGGCTTTCCCTGTGGACCAAAGCGGTAGGATAAATGATTAGAGCAATGTGGGTACCAAAGCTCTGTTCCTGGCCGGAGCTTGGTCTGTACTTGGCGGACTGGTTGATGCCGGAGGCCCCACTGTAGTCTTAAATGAAGGAGTTTCTGGTGAACCTGCATGATTTCGCCGGAATTCACTGATGGTCTCGTTTGCATATATAGGTCATAGAGACATCAGTATTAAATTGAATAACCACCCAAAAACTCCTTGTTGTAACTTTAATAATACACAATATATAATCAACAAATAAATTATGATGTGTTTTGATGGATATAGATTAGACTGTATCGATCTCTTGGTGAAATTCACAAGCTACCTTGCAGTATATATATAGCCTAGTTAAAAAATAAGCCCTGCCTTTACCAGCTGCAACATTAAAGTGATGTGATGTCACAATGAATACTTTTACTTTTGGTACTTTAAAGGACCAGTGTTTAACAATTAGGGGGATCTATTGGCAAAAATGGAATTTAATATTAATAAGTATGTTTTCTTTAGTGTATAATCACCTGAAAATATGAACGCTTTTTTTTCGTTACCTTAGAATGAGCCGTTTATATCTACATAGGGAGCGGGTCCCCTTCCATGGAATGGGCAAGGCTGTTCCAAAACAAAGTACAGGAGCTACAAGATAAAAGGCCTTGATCAGATGATCGGAGTAGCCGACAGCTAAAAAAAGGGCTTCACAGCTACTATATACTGTATGCAGGGGCCTGGCCGTGCAAGGCCTTGTAATTTATTAGTAAACTATTGAAATCAATTCTGTGTTTTACTGGAAGCTGATGAGAGGAGGCAAGAATTGGGGTGATGTGGGGCCAACGACTAGATAAGGGATAATGTACAGCGAGCCGGTCGTTGTTGTGAAATAAACCCTGACAGGGCGATGCGGCACTTGGGTCTTGCATCGCCCTGAAGGGGTTTATTTCACAGAAATGACCGGCTCGCTGTACATTATCCCTTTTATTATACAGCTACTTACTTAAGAAATCAATAATTTGACACAAAAACCATCAGAGTCTGACATCAGAATTGGGCCCATAGCAACGGTCTGTTATACATAGCAACTGTCTGCTATAAAGAAATAACAGACCATAGCAAGCTGTGATCAACCAATCGGAATCGAACATTCAACAAAGCTGTGTAATAATTTTTGTTAACACTCTAGCCGCTACATTTTGCACCAGTTGAAGATGAGCTAGAGAGGACTGAGTCTTGGTAGCGAGCTCCTGTAGCTTGACAACTGCCAAAAAAAAATCAATGAAATATTGTACTGGGTGGAAATTTAGTGTTGGTCAATAGACTGTATATAAGAAGTGGATGTAGTCACCGTGATGTCACCCATTGGTTTGTGGACTACCGTTTTGAAGCTTTGAGTTTGGCATTTCGGCCGTCGCCATCTGTTTTTTTTGCAACCAGAAGTGACACGAGAGGGTGGAGCTAGGTACCACCAAATGCTGAATAAGGAATTTATTTTTCTTATCACGCTGATTAATGTTCAAGTGTTAATTTTTCTGAAATGCTTGGTTTTAATTTGTTATTTGTTGCTATAGAGTGGTGCAGGGATGACGTATTTTTGTAGACCAACCAGGAAGTTAGCATCGCCCTGGTTCCCTCGACAAAAAGCCAATAGGATTGTTCCATTGGGTTTTGGATTATTGCAGAAAATAAGCTCTGTGGCAAACAAACGTTTATGATACTCACATGTTTTGTTCCGTAAAATAATCTCCTCAAATGAACACCACTTTTATGATTTTTTAAGTGTGAATGCAATCACCAGAAGTTAAAAGTGAATGTTAAGCTATCAAGGAACTACACCACAGTCAATGAGCGCGAGTATACACAACAAGGCTGTAAAGGTGGAGGAGTCGACGTGGTGACGTTGAGTAGTCTCATTTAGCCACTTGTTAGCAACCGTCTTTTTTTTTTTTTTAAGTTATTTTTTTGGGGGCATTTTCCATTTTTATGACAGGACAGTGGATAGAGTCTTGAAAGGGGGGAGAGAGAGAGTGGATGCGGAAAGGGCCACAGGCCGGATTCGAACCCTGGCCGCCGCGGTCAGGACCAAGCCTTAATACATGGACACCCGCTCTACCAACTGAGCTAACCCAGGCGCCCGCAACCGCCTTTTTTAAGACACATAAAGGCTTCAAAATGTACAAGTGGGATATTTACTGATGTACTTTGTTGTAGAACAAAACGTTAAAATCTCTTCAGCTTGTGTTAACCACAGATCTTATTTCAGGCATCTAACTAAAAACCCATTGACTTCCAGACAAGAGAACTGGTAGTGCTAAAATGTTAACTCATTTCTGGGTTTTAGGCAAGGAAAAAAGGAGATGTCACGCGTCATCATTGCGTCATATCATTGGGTAACAACACGTGCAGTAAAATCTGGTCTGCACACGCCGAAATTGAGTCAATAGCAACGCACGACTGCAGCTCCAGTTACACTGCTCATGTATCATACCCCATTCAAAGAACGTATATTGATAAGAAGTGAAAGTCAATTTTTTGTTCCTTTGCAATGTCAGAGCCCAGCAGCCAAGCTACGCTTCCACCATTTTGGACCGAAATCGACTACCGGACGGCAGTAAAACGTCCGCCTACAAAGTGTTCTATTCTATTGTCATAATTTAAATGTCTCTACTGAAATACCATTTTAACTATTTACTTATTTATTTATTTATTAAACTTTTTAGCCCGGCTGCTTCCCAGAGGAGCATAAAGTGAGCGATGGACATAAATGGAAGTCAGAAAAATCCAACACAGATTTTTAGAGCTATCTCAAACTTTTTCATGTCAAGGACCTTCAAAATATATGAACAATAGACCTCAAACCATGGATGTAAAAGAGGTTGTGTCTTGTACTTTTGCTTTGCGTGTTAGTAAATAGCCTAACGTTACAACTACGTTAAATTCTGTTCATTTTGTGCGTGCTTCTACTGGCTGATAGCTGGTTGTTTGGGAACAGAGACGTTAATACATCCACCACGGTACAGGCTTACAGCATACAGCCCATGGGTGTATTACAAGATAATAAAGAGATGAATTACAGCCAATATATCCATTATTACAGCCGCATACAGCTAGCAGGAAGCTGGCAGAACCGGATATGTCATATCAGCTTGCAGGGCGGTGCAGTCCCGTGGGACTGTCATTATGCCGAGGAAAATAACTCTGGATTCAGCTATTAATGAACAGTTTATAACTTGTAGGACATAATGATTTAACTGAGGGATATTTAAGTGTACGTACTGGGAAGTTGGTTTACCTCCAAAAAAATGATCCTCTAATTTCCAGACGTTTCTTTATACATCCATGACCGCAGACTCATTGCCGTTTTCAGTCCAAAATGGCGGCAGCGCTACCGCAGTGCCATCTAGCGGCCGTTGTCAAAAAAGCACCTGAGATTCGTCTCTTTGCATCTATACTCTTTGCCCCATACCTCAAGACCGTGTCCCAACCTCCTTCAATAAGCCTTGGTTTTAGGACTCATTCCTGCACCTCTCTATAAAGATATGGTGAGACTACATGATTAACAGCTGTGATTCTCTCTTGCTAACAAGCTGCGGTCTTGCTCGGCTCGCGATTGGTTCGGGACCTCGATACTGGCTCCACCGCCCAAACACTACTGCAAAGACTCTGGCTCCAAATTACATCAAAATCCGAAGATGTCAGCTCCTGTATACGGGATATTTTGGCTTCACTTCTGTTGAAGGAAGTGGGGATGCGTCGTCCATCTTTATATGCAGTCTATGGGCCAAACAAACATTTAGAATTGAGCATGTAGACCTACGTACTATTAAGCAAAGCTGGAGCTAAAGCATTCATTAGGACATTTGCACAATCAGTATGGCAGGAAGACATCTATATACTATACAAAGATATGTTGGAGCTAGGAGGATGGTGGGCTCGAAACGAATAAGGGAAGAAAATATCATCACTCGTCTGAGAATAGGTCATCAACCAACCATCGATTATATAAAATAAACCGGATAATTCTCACGCTGTAGCCAACCAGAAACAGTCCAACATGTTCTACTTTGTTGTAGAAAATACAATAGAAACACCGTCTACAGTAAATATGTAAGGCAGAACACCATAACTTTTCATTGTCTCTTGGGGAAATGAACTGGCAAGATATGCTTTGACATTATTAAGCTTTTAAAAGAAACTGATTTAGCTCAAATAATCTAGAGGTGGGCGCCTGGGTTAGCTCAGTTGGTAGAGCGGGCGTCCATGTATTAAGGCTTGGTCCTGACCGCGGCGGCCCGGGTTCAAATCCGGCCTGTGGCCCTTTCCGCATCCACTCTCTCTCTCTCCCCCCTTTCAAGACTCTATCCACTGTCCTGTCAATAAAAATGGAAAATGCCCCCCAAAAAAATAACTAAAAAAAATAAATAATAATAATCTAGAGGTTTCCAGTTATTTTCTCCACTAGCCATAAAACCTCAAAGAATTCCAGCATAACCTCTTGTTCCACCCTCCAGTCCAGTAGGTGGCGGTAATACACATCTAAACTGAGTTGACAACCGCAAATAAAACTACAGATGAAGAAGAAGACAACGCTCTGCAATCAGATAGACTGGGTGAAAGGATGTAGGCTAGTAAGGGACCGTATTAAAAGTACTTCACGGTTGTAGAGATTATTTTAAAAGCACATAGTCGCATTTTATGTGCTAAACTCTTGCATCTGGATCTTGGAGCCAACATGGCTACGACGGAAACAGGCGACGGACACAAACCGCTGAACACCAATCAAGAGGCGTCTGTCCAAGTCGCTGGCGCGGTAATGTTCCTCACGTTGTTACGGCTCTGTACAGCTCCTATAACGTCGCTATATGAACATATTGGTATATCTAACAAATAGAATGGTTATTTAATCAGCACAGTGGCTCGTTATTGTGTCGCGTGGACATAAAGGCTCGTTAACGGTAGCGAGCTAACGGACACATAGGAAGGTGTGCGGACTGGCTAGCTAGCGTTAGCTTAGCAACTGGTGAGCTAGTTGTGCTCTTGTTTACAGGTCATGTAATTAACATATATCACCAGAACATGGCTGAATCAGAGGGAGTGAGCCAGACGGAGGTAATGAAAGCTCTCATCTCTAATGTAGCTGGTGGCTGAACAGCTGTGCAGCAGTGAGTGAGGCTAGTTGTGTTTACGGTGCATGAGCAGTGGTGCTATATATCAGTAACAAGCTAGCTGATGTCATGTGTGTGTGTTTGGTGGGAATGAACAGTTCAAACACTGCGTGCTGATGTCAGTTCACATTTAAACAAGCAGTGTTTTATAATAGCAATGTTTTTATACATGAATGTTGGCTATGATTACATTTAAGATAGCTATTCATTGGCTATATATATATATATATATATTAGTGGAAGTAGTTGTACTTTTAACTTTAACTTCTGCACTATTTTATGGCTTAGATTCTCTTTTTTAAACTTGCGTGGTTTTCCTTTTAAACATAATAATAATACAACTTTATTTATAGACTATAGCACCTTTACTAACAGGGGTTTAGTATTTTACAATAAAGTGAAGAAACAACATAATAAATAAAACAGGCAAATTAAGTGCAAACACTGCGCAATCAAATGAATAACAAAAAAGAGGCAGCAAATAGCAAGAAGAGGTATGCAAAGAATAATAGAATAAGATAAGATAGAACTTTATTTATCTCGAAGGAAATTCTTGTGCCAGAGATTGCTCAAAAATACAACAAAATTACAACAAGTTCAAGTGTATAAAATAAAAAAGTACTATTTCTAGCACCAGTGCCTAATAAAATAACAATTAAGCAAGATACATTTAGTAAAATTAGTAAATAAGATAAGTTAAGTAAAATAAAAAGGTAAAGAAAGCTAACAAACAGAAAAATAAGTAATATTGCACATGCTAGATATTAATATTGCACACAATGAAGAGTGATATTGCACATGAGAATGTAAAAAGTAGTATTGCACATGATATTATATTTGTACTCTGTGTCCGGTGTCTATCATTGAATATGTCAATGATGGAACAAAGGAAGGCATAATAATGATAACACATGTCAAAGATAAGAATAAAACAAAGGAAGAGTTACTGTTAAAAGCAATGTTGAACAAATACGTTTTCAATTGTTGTCTAAATGTGCAGAGTGCTTGCATCTCTTATTATTTCTGCATATTTAATGAGCATTGTTTGGAGGGAGGGGCGGCACGGTGGTGCAGTGGTTAGCACTGTCGCAGGTTCAAAACCTGGCTTTCTGTGTGGAGTTAGCATGTTCGCCCTGTGTTAGCGTGGGTTTTCTCCGGGTTCTCTAGTTTCTTCCCACAGTCCAAAGACATGCAGGTTCATTGTTGACTCTTAATGTCCCGTAGGTGTGAGTGTGAATGGTTGTCTGTCTCTGTGTCAGCCCTGTGATAGTCTGGAGACCTGTCCAGGGTGTACCCCGCCTTCACCCAATGTCAGCTGGGATCGGCTCCAGTCCCAAGATTGACAAAATCATTAGTTATCTGCTTACACTTAAAAAAAAAGGGGAAGAGCAAATGTTCGACTTCTGCTTTTCAAAATTACGTTTTTAGGGGTACATTTCCCTCTTTAGTCACAGATATTGTGACTAGTGCTGTCAATCGAAAATATTCAATCGCATGATTGTGTATAGTTAATCCCGATTAATTGCATGATTGTCCATAGTTAATTGTGATTAAGCGCAAATTAATTGCAAATTTTTTTATCTATTCAAAATGTACCTTAAAGGGAGATTTGTCGAGTATTTAATCCTCTTATCGACATGGGAGTGGGCAAATATGCTGCTTTATGCAAATGTATATATATATTTATTATTGGAAATCAATTAACAACACAAAACAGATATTGTCCAGAAACCCTCACAGGTACTGCATTCAGCATAAATATGCTCAAATCATAACATGGTAAACTGCAGCCAAACAAGCAACAACAGCTGTCAGTGTGTCAGTGTGCTGACTTGACTATGACTTGCCCCAAACTGCATGTGATTATCATAAAGTGGGCATGTCTGTAAAGGGAGACTCGTGGGTACCCATAGAACCCATTTACATTCACATTCACATATCTGGAGGTCAGAGATCAATGGGACCCCTTTGAAAATGGCCATGCCAGTTCTTCCTCGCCAAAATTTTGCGTAACTTTGGAGCGCTATTTAGCGTTCTTCCCGACAAAACTAACATGACATGGGTGTTACAAATCGATTCCTTAGGTTTTCTAGTTCCATATGAATAACATTAAGACTGAGCCCACAACAACCTCTGAAAGACAGAATATCAGCTGCGAACGCCAGAAGGCCATTGGACTGTTAAGAGGGTGATACTTTATGTAATAAAAGATTGATACTTGATATCCGTGTATCGATACAATATTGCCATGCAAAATATCACGATACAATGCTGTATTGAATTTTTTTCCACCCCTAATTTGCATGAATGAGGGGGGAATTCAATACATGCAGTCTAATACAACACCATCACTAACTACAACCTCAACAAAAAAGTTGAATTAGCACCTCTTGGAAAGTTTTATGAAAAAGTGACCGTTATAAGCTTTGTAAAGGAAGAATTTATGGCTGAGCTGTTGTATTGGATTGCATTAGAATGTGTAAATGTGCCTAATAAAGTGTCTAGAAAAATAGAAGATGATGACAAGATGAAACTTGAAACAAGTCTTTTCATAGTATCATTAATAAAAATAGAGGACAATAAAATGAACACCTCCAATAAATATCCAAAAGAAAGCTAACGTTATAAACACCCGTGTTTAATCATGCAGTCGTCACTTGTGTCTAATGCAGCTCTGAGGAGAAATAAGACAGAGCAGTCACCTTCATTAGGTGCAGGAATCAGTATAAATATACGTGGAAGGTTTATACATATATATATAAATCCTATACTGATATTTGGGGGTTGTATTTGTAGGACTCCTTTTTCAAAAAAAGTCAGTATTCTGGTATTGTACATAATGTTAATTGTTTATTGTCTTACACAGGTAACAGTGTGGACGGACGAGTCCATGGAAGCTGTTTCAGAGCCGGGAGCATCAGTGGATGTTGTAGACCCAGAGCTTGTTCGTGAAGCTTCTCCTAGACTTTCTGAATATGGAGAGGAGGATAACTTTGTTGATGTTGCTGCAGAAAAAGAAATGGAAAGTGAAGAAATTGAACATGAAGAGAGTGAGGCCGCTTCACAGTCGTATTTCTCCACAGAAGACACAATCAGTACAGTTTTGGTTCATGGTGGTGAGCCAGGGAGCACCTCAGAGTCTGAAAAAGAAGAGGGCGTTGAGGTGAAAACCGAGGAAGAGTTTGAGTTGAACGAAGAAAATGTGTCAGTAAAGGACAACCGCTTAGAGGAAAGTCCTGCAGGACCTGATGTCAGCGAGGACACAAATATGCACAAGAGTTCTGAGGAGCAAACAAACACAGACGTAAAGGTAGACCTAGACATCGACACCAAGGAGGACGTGGGCACACAGCAGGAGAAGGAGCCTCCTGGCAGTAAATTCAGGGTTTCTACAGCGGACGACCTCGATGAGATGATGGACATTGGCACAGTGGATCAGGTGGAACAAGAAGCTCAGATGAAGGAGGAGCAACTAAATAGTTTGATGGATGTGGATTGCAGCCGTTCACCTGCCGATTTAAATACAGGTAAAGTTCAAGCTGAAGTTTTATCACAAAGGTTTTGTGTTTAATGATGCAGAGAAACCTTTTCAACCAGCAAGTGTTAAGGCCCAGACATATTAACCTGACATCTAAGAACTAGCGGTGACCAAGGCTTGCTTTCCTCACTTCCGTTTCTCTTCTCGTGCAATGATTCGTTTAAGCTGAACAGCCAATCAGAGTGATTTCTCTCACCGACGGGCTCCGCCACCGATTCAACATGCTGTTCGGCCGGAAAAACTAGACCGACAGACGCTCAACGACGGCCCCTAAACTGTCTGATGGCCGACCGTCAGCTTGGTTGTCGGGGCTTTTAAATGATGCAAATAGGGCTGTATATTGGCAAGAATCTGCCGATATGATGCGTTTCATGTTACGGGGGTAATGATTCAATTTATTGTGATGTATTGCGATACTGTAAGCAAGGTGATATATTGTGATTTTTTTTTTTTCATATCTATTTTTAGAAAACTATCATAAGTATAAAGAACACAATATATATAAAACGTGTTAAAAAATTCACTATGCGAAATGGCTACTATGGGGTCTAACATCATTACTCATGAATACAATTGGGCTCATTGGATCCACAAGAGTCTCAAACATACAGTGATATCCAATTTTTGCAATTCCAAGCAGAAATATGCAGAATATGCAGAAATATTCAAATACTCAAATACGTCCTTTTAGAATAGGTGAAAATAACACATTTGTACTGCATGCGAAAGACTACTTGGTTTTTGCCCAAAACTGCCTGTGATTATCATAAAGGGGGCATGTCTGTAAACGGGAAACTTGTTGGTACCCATAGAACCCATTTTCATTCACATATATTGAGGTCAGAGGTCAAGGGACTCCTTGGAAAATGGCCCTGCCGTTTTTTTCTAGCCTCAATTTAGCGCAAGTTTTGACCGCTATTTAGCCTCCAGTGCGACATGCAAGAATGCCATGGTTGGTACCAATGAATTCCTTAGGTTTTTCTAGTTTCATATGATGCCATTATCTTCACACACTACAACCTCTGGCCAGCGGGCCATCGGATTTTTATAAGGTTAATTAAAGATCGATACAGCGTTTTGGAGAATCAATACAGTATCGCAAAACATGATACTCATGTCGATATTTTCTTACACTCCTAGATGCAAAGCAAAGGTTGTGTGTTTTGGAAATTGTGGTGCACAAAATCACAAAGTAGACATGTTACTACTAATGGGTTATTAGTAACCTTGCTTCATGTGTGTTTTCTTATGATTTTTGCTGTGGATGCCTCCACTGCTGAGTGTCACATTCATGCAGAGCTTTTGGAGTAAACAATTACAATAGTTGATAGCAGTGAACAGTTTAAAAGTTTGATCCCATTGTTTACAGAGCTGCTTATTTAATGAATCATGCATTCTTAATTATGGTCTAAGCATTAGCCCCTTTGAAACATAGAATACATAACTTTCCTGGCTTCATCTTTCTGTGAAGGTAAATAAAGCACTGCCTCTGTAGCATCCCATTCATTTCTATATTTAAAATTTTCCCCTCACAGCTTCAGTGACGGAGGACAGTAACTCTGTTGAGGAGGAAGCTGATGTTAAACCCACTGTATTTCCACCGCCTGCAGAGGGGGAGCAAGTGGAGGACTTGAAAGTGGCTTTAGACTTGATGCAGTCCAGCTCGTCTCCGGTGTCTGAAGCCACGGCTAGTACAGGTGAGTGACCTCAGAGCAATGGTGCTTGGGGTAAAATGAAGTGTTTAACACCAGCGTGTGATTAAGGTATGCCATTCTCATCCCACTTTAGGCTGTCGCGATTCCAGAAATGTAGTAGTCGATACTAATACCAGTGATATTCTATGTTACAAATTCAATACCGCAGTAAAAAGCAAAAGTAAAGCAATAAATCCCATGTACTTCAACATACACTCCTTTATTATATTATTTGCATACAGTTTTTGTTAAGAAGTTAAACAGGTCATAATTCCCTCTCTGTATCTATTTTATCTTGCTGTGAACACATCTTCAAACAACTGCCAAAAAACTAGATTTTTACAAGATTACATTTGAACACATCATGATAATGTTGTATAATTTACCTTTGCCCAATACTCATTTTTACTGAATATAGCCTGAATATTGTAAATCAATGGCACCTCCCGTGTTGTAATCGGCAGGACTAGAGCTGGTTAACGTTAGCAGTAAGGCAAGGCAAGGCAACTTTATTTGTATAGCACATTTCAACAACAGGGCAATTCAAAGTGCTTTACAGAAACATTCAAGAACATTGCGACAAAATGCAAAAGAACATTAAGAAATAATTAAAACAGTTATAAAAACATAAAGACATTAAAACATTAAAGATTAGAAAATAAAAACAAGCTAAAAATAAAAGCTAGGATAGAAGCTAAAATTGCATAAAACTCAGAGTAAAAGTTATAGTGCAGTGTCAGATCATTATCTGGTTTAATGAAAGGCACCCGCAAACAGGAAAGTTTTAAGCTTTGTTTTAAAAGAAGTGAGAGTTGGAGCGGTCCTGCAGGTTTCTGGGAGCTTGTTCCAGATATTTGGTGCATAAAAACTGAATGCATGTTTAGTTCTGACTCTGGGGACACTAAGCAGACCTGATCCAGATGACCTGAGAGGTCTGGATGGTTCATAACACAGCAGAAGATCAGAAATGTATTTTGGCCCTATACCATTTAGTGCTTTGTAAACCAGCAGCAGTATTTTGAAATCAATTCTCTGAGAGACAGGCAGCCAGTGTAGAGACCTCAGAACTGGACTGATGTGATCCCCTTTCTTGGTCTTAGTGAGGACTCTAGCAGCAGCGTTCTGAATCAGCTGCAGCTGTCTGATCGATTTTTTAGGAAGACCGGTAAAGACGCCGTTACAGTAATCAAGTCGGCTGAAGATAAATGCATGGACTAGTTTTTCCAAATCCTGCTGAGACATCAGTCCTCTAATTCTTCTTATATTCTTCAGGTGATAGAAGGCTGTCTTTGTAATTGTCTTAATATGGCTGTTAAAGCTCAGGTCTGAGTCCATGACTACACCAAGGTTTCTGGCTTGGTCCGAGCTTTTTAACATCACAGATTGTAGGTGAGCACTAACCTTCAATCTTTCTTTTTTGGCTCCAAAAACTACGACCTCAGTTTTGTCTTTGTTCAGCTGAAGAAAATTCTGGCACATCCAATTATTGACTTGTTCAATGCAATCACTCAGTGCTTGTATTGGACTGTAGTCTCCTGGTGATAGAGTTATGTAAATTTGTGTGTCGTCTGCATAGTTATGGTAATTTATTTTGTTGTTCTCAAAAATCTGACCCAGTGGGAGCATGTAGATGAAGAGGCCCCAAGATGGAGCCTTGGGGAACTCCGCATGTGATTTTGTTCAGCTCAGATTTGCAATTACCTATAGACACAAAGAAGTCCCTGTCTTTTAGGTAGGATTTAAACCAGCTGAGTGCTATGCCAGAAATACCCACCCAGTTTTCCAGTCGGTCTAGTAATATACTATGGTCAACCGTGTCGAATGCAGCACTGAGATCCAGTAAAACTAAAACCGTAGTTCTACCACTGTCTGTGTTCAAGCGGCTGTCATTGAAGACCTTAACAAGAGCAGTCTCAGTGCTGTGGTTTCGTCGAAAACCTGACTGGAAGACATCAAAAGAGTTGTTTAGTGCCAGAAAGCTATTTAATTTTTGAAAAACTGTTTTTTCAATTATTTTAGACAGGGAAGGAAGATTTGATATCGGTCTGTAATTATTTACTACTGATGAGTCCAGATTGTTCTTTTTGAGGAGTGGTTTGATGACAGCAGTTTTCAGGGCCTGTGGGAAGACTCCTGAAACAAGAGATGCATTAACAATCTGTAAAAGCTCTGAGACCATACAATCTGATACTTTTTTGAAAAGGCCTGTTGGCAGAATGTCAAGGCAGCATGAGGAGGATTTTAGATGTTGTATGATTTCCTCCAGGTATGTCTGATTTATTGGATAAAACTGTGTCATGGTATTTGCGCCAGGTTTAAGTGGACGCAGGGGAAACAAACATCCTGTACCTGCTATGGAGGAAGTGACTGCTTGTCTGATTTTGTGAATTTTTTCTGTGAAAAAGGATGCAAATTCATTGCAGGCCCTGGTGGATAAAAGTTCAGAGGCTACTGACACAGGAGGGTTTGTTAGCCTGTCGACAGTAGCAAACAGGGCACGTGCATTGTTATTGTTTTTGGTGATGATGTCAGAGAAGAAGGACCGCCTTGCATTTTTCAGTTCTGAATTATAAATGCAAAGTCTCTCTTTATAGATGTCATAATGAACTTGTAGATTTGTTTTCCGCCACTGGCGTTCAGCTTTTCGACACTCTCTTTTTCCATTTCTTACCAACATGGTATTTCTCCATGGAGATTTTTTCTTACCAGAGACAATCTTCACCGTTTTGGGTGCAATGGTATCAATAACATTTGTCATTTTAAAATTGAAATTATCTACAAGCTCATTGACAGAGGTCCAGGGGAGGGTGGGTGTGGAAGAGAAAGCCTGAACAAATTGATCACTGGTATTTTCAGTGATATACCTTTTTGTGATTACCTCTGTCTTATCATTTCTGTGCACAGGAAGAGTATTCTCAAAGAATACACATGAATGATCAGACAGAGCAACATCCATCACTACAACCTTGGAAATGTTCAAGCCCTTTGATATGATTAAGTCCAAAGTGTGTCCCCTATTGTGTGTGGGCTCTGTCACATGCTGACTCATTCCATAGTTATCAAGAACCTGACACAGTTCTTTGGCCCCTCTGTCCTGTTGGTTGTCAACATGGATGTTAAAATCACCAACAATGACTACACAGTCAAAGTCAACACAAATTACAGAGAGCAGTTCAGTAAAATCATCAAAAAAGTTTGCACAGTATTTAGGTGGCCTGTAGATATTGAGAAACAAAGCTCGAGAAGAGGAGTTCAGCTGAAGAGCGACATATTCAAAAGAAGCAAAATGTCCATAAGATATCTGTTTGCATTGGAGAGAATCATTAAACAATAAGGCAACTCCACCTCCATTCTTATGCATTCTAGCTTCGCTCATAAAACTAAAGTTGGGAGGAGTTGACTCGATAAGAACAGCTGCACTGTTATTTTGGTCTAACCAAGTTTCAGTTAAAAACATAAAATCAAGCTTGTGCTCAATAATAAAATCATTGATTAAAAAACTTTTTCCTGCCAAAGACCTGACGTTTAACAGGGCTAGCTTTAATGTGCTAGAAGCATTATTATTATTTTTTGGGACATGGTTTGGCTGGCAAGGAATCAATGCTAAATTTGATAAATTAGCACAATCAGTAAAAATCTTCCTGTTTCTTTGCAGATTCACCATTCTTTTTCTACTACTTATTAGAACTGAGATAGAATAAGCTCTCATCACACAGGGCCCCAGCTTATCCTGGAAACAGTCACGTGTATCATTAGCCTTGAAGCCTGGACCCAGCACATATCAATCTGTGCTTGCAACATTTTGTAAAGGAACATCCTTATCAGGCTGCGGAGACAGGCTGATTCCACTGTGGAGGGGATGGAGGTGGTGGGGGTCGTGCTTGTGGAGATAGTGCCAAAGTTGTTCGAGGTCGACCTCGTGGGGGGATCATGGGAGAGAAAATGGGTGTAGGGCGGGGAGTAAGTTTAGTTCCAGCATTGACCCGCTCCTTCATGTGGTCAGTGAACTCCAAGAGGGGGGAGGAGGGAGAAAGGGTGATAAGCGAGGATGAGGACGCCTCCTCTTGTCTCTGCTGTATCCCAGGGCTGGCTTGTGGTGGGGGGTGAAATGATTCTCCTTGAGGTCCCCTGGCACATTGTGTTGTGTCTTCCTCCAGTGGTGATTCCTCTTGTCTCGCGTCCTTGGCAGAGGGAACAGATGAATGACGCAGGAAGTAGAATAGGTTGGAGTTGAACAATTGTACTCCTGACTTGTTTAGGCAGAGTCCATCTGCCTTGAAGAGATGTCTGCGGTCCCAAAAAAAGTTAAAATTGTCAATAAAATGCACTGAGTGGGATTTGCATGCTGTTGAAAGCCATGTGTTCAGTCCCAGCAATCTGCTGAATCTCTCGACTCCTCTTCTGATCGGCGGCAGGGGTCCACTGATAAACACCTGAGCATTCACAGAGCTGACCGTGTTTAGCAGACCAGTAAAGTCCCGTTTCAGCACTTCAGACTGTTGCTTCACAACATCATTCGACCCAATGTGCAATACCACATTTTTCACATTTGGGTGTGCAGTCACAATATCCAGGATTCTTTCTGCCAGATCAGAGACCATATCTTTGGGAAAACAGAGTACTTTGATGTCTTTACTCCACATGCTTTTCACATCTTTAACAGCAGCATCACCCACAATCAGAGTTTGAGTTTGAGGCCCAGTTGTTAGCTTTCCCTGTAGCCTTTTACCTTCAGAGTTGCTTTTGGTTCTTACCCTGCTGTGTGAAGAGTTGAGATTATCCAGGGCATCAGATCGAGATCCAGGGTCCTGCAACAGTGGAGCAAATCTGTTCTCCAGTTGCAAACTTCTTTGTTGGGGAGGTTTGTTACTCATCCTTCCTTTCACAGTTGTCCACGGTTGGACCTTACTTTGTACAGGGGTTGATGAGGCACTATGCTCGGATGCTAATGCAGGCCAGCCGGTCGCATCATATATCTGAGGGTGCTGGGTTCTGCCTGTAAGTTTTCCTCCCATTTCCCAGGGACATGATTTACGCTTTGGCTTTGCACCAAGAGCGTTCCAGGGAGGACTACTAGACGATTTATTGCCCTCTTGATTCTTGGTGGTCTTGTTGGTGCTAATTAGCTTTCTATTAGCCTGTTCCAGTTCACTGTTTTGAGTCAGTGGTAGAGTGGTTTCATTCCCACATAGTCCATTCACCTCCGCATTCACTTTGAGCCGGTTAATCTTTGTTTCCAGCACTGCTATCTTCTGTAGAAGTTTGTAGTAGTCATCCGTGGAGAAGGGAGGCATCTTGCTGCTGATTAGCTCTAGCCAAGCACCTCGCTCCCGTTCACTATAGTACAGGCTTGTGCTGCTGATAGGCCACGCTCACAAAGTAAAACAGTTTTTAAAATAGTGGTAGCCTTCAGTTTCTTTCATAAATTAAACTCCCAGTGATTTGTAAGTATCCAGGACCCGTTTTCCAAAAATTTAGTAGCGAAAGATAAGCATAGCAATGATAAAAAGAAAGCAAAGCGAAGAGCAACTCAGCGAAGCGTCTGCACAGGAGGAAGAGCAGGAGACACTCAGTAAGCAGCACAGTCCTGCACTGAGCTAACAGCAACAACTTTAACTAGTTCTTGTCCTGCCGATATGATGTCAACACCGATTTGTTGTTCACAATGTAGCATTATCGGGGACAAAATAGGGTGCGTCCCCTGGACGTGTCGAGGTGAGTTTACTGTGTCCCAAACACATTTTCTATCGTCCCCGGGACAACTTGATGCCGTTAATCACGACTCGAGCCATGACGGGACCTGTGGTACTGTATTGGTTCATGTGACATCCCTAATCCCTCTCGCACAATTTGACCAACCAGTCAAGCATTTAGATGATTAACTCCTGAAAGGAAGTCTCTAGATTTGGAGATTTGGGCTAGTGCACATCTCATTAAATGCTGAGATGTTAATTGTTTTAGTATATACTGTATTACCCAGTCCATTACACTATAAATCAGAACTGACAATCCAACAATTAAAACTAAATATTTTTAACCTGTCCAGTCATGGTTAGATTTTGATTTTGGTTCAATTTCTGGCTGTCCAATCATAGACCATGTGATAAACAGGAAGGTAATCCAGGCGCTCCAAAATCTTCGAACAAGTAACAACGAGGAAGGAAATTTAGGCTTTATTATAGTGGCTAAATCATTACAAAAGCCAACATGTCTCGACCACTGTGGGTCTTCGTCAGGGCATTTAACAAACAGACAACTGGCGTGACCATGTGCTTTCATCTTCCATTTGTATGTCACTGTTGTAATGGATGATTATTTTCTGCATGTATTTATTTTCTTTAATAGTTAACTTTGCACCTTATTCACAGTTAACAGCTTGCCATGTTGCTTATGCTCCCGTAGGAAGGGACAGCTCATCACCAGCGACTGTAATGAACGGGATGAAAGTTGTTAAACTGTCAATACCAACGTTAGACACTGTAAGTATAAATTAGACAATCTGCTTCAGTGTGTTGATTAAAACAAGTACATAGAAATGGTTGGGGTGCTACCATGGAAGTTGAAATCTACATCAGTTATGGTCGTGAGAGTCCAAACAACAACAACATATTTCTTTATTTCCTGTTGTAGGAAACTGCTGCTCACACACTCAAGTCGTCTCCTTCACCACCTTTGGTCAAGGTGAAAGATGAGCCTATAGACGAAGAGTATGAACAAGCTCTAATATCGTCTGTATCTACAGCAAATGTGAAAGATGAGCCCAATACTGCAAAGGTGGGACACACACACACACACACACACACACACACACACACACACACACACAAACACAGTCAGATGGCAGTTTGACATCAGGTCTCATGTTTGAATGACGTCAAAAGTCACGACGACAATCTCACTAGGTCTGATCTAACATTTATTATAAATACAGACTGTATAACGTTACTCTCACTGTAATAAATGTATTATCTAATTTTCAGTTCTTATGCGCAAAGAAAATATCAGTTTATTAAAGGGAAAATTCTGCACCTTTTCATATAATGTCCAATCAGTGTTGATGGTAAATGTAGTCCTCAATGCGTACTATATTGACTGAGAAAGCTGAGTTCTCCTGCTCGTAGAGCTGTACCGACAGTGCCTACATGTACCAGGATGCATTGCGCGCAAGCTACTTACGCCCAGCCAAAACATAGTGTACTTATGCAGGTAACAGAATAAAAACACTGAGGCTCCGTAGTCCGAACCAGCGTGAACCAAGACGGCAAATTTTCCACTTTGTCAACGGCAGCACATTGTAGCTCCACTCCTTCCATTTTTACCTTTCACAATAAAAGCCCAACTTAAATTCACTCAGCATTTCGCTAAGAAGCAACTCAATGAAACTGCTTACAATAGCATTAGGTGACAAAAATACTCACTCGGTCTTCTGCCTTCTCGGCCAGTTCATCTTCGGGATCCTGAAGGTCTTCAGCACACCTCTGTCCATTTGAGGAGTAAAACTCTCATGCATAGTAACTAGGGGTGGAACGGTTCACAAAATTCACGGTTCGGTTCATATCATGGTTTTGGGGTCACGGTTTCCGGTTCGGTACATTTATGTTACAGCGAAGAGGTCACAAATGTTTGCATTAACAAAAGTATGGCTTACATAAGGAACATAAACACTGCTTCATTGTCAAATCTTAATTGAAAGAATAGGTCATTAGTGCAAACAAAAAATGCAGCTTTGTTATTTTCATATAAATATGATGTAATTATAGACTGAAGGCCATCAACATAAATTGAAGCATACTTTTTTTCGTCATTTTCATGGTAACACTAAATCCGTAATGCTCCCATACAGCGGAGCAAAACGATGTTGGTGGATCCTCTAACTGTACTTTAACGTGTCCACTCGTCATATCTTTGGGGTACAACACATGTGCAGCAAAATCTGGTCTGCACTCGCCGAAATTGAGCCAATAGCAACGCACGACCGCAGCTTCAGTTACACTGCACATGTGTTAATCCCCGTACCTCAAGACCCATATCCACCCGTGTCCCAGCCTCCTTCAATAGGCCTTGATTTCTAAAAGAAATACACAATCGGCCTCATAACTTATTTCAAATGAACCGAACAATTCATACACGTCCCGAACCGTGACTAGCGAACCGAACGGTTCGGATTTTTTACCTGAACCGTTCCATCCTTAAGAGTAACGCCCACACTCTCAGGGTGATGTCGCCGACTGCATCCAACATGGATTGACCACGCTGACATTCCTTACAGCAGAATGATTCCATTTGTGTTGGCCAGTGCAGAGAGGTTAAAGAAACCCCTCTTACAACCACAGCAATAATCTGACCAAAACTCTCGCCTTATATTTCCATTCAACTGTGTGGATTAATATTTGGCTCCAGGTGCCAACACTAAAAGATACACTGAAAACAAAATTGTAAAAAAGACAAAAAGAAGTTTCCAAAAAAGCTTTAAATTAAAGTAACATATATGCAATATTCATCATTTTTTGTTTTAGTAACTTCAAACGTGACTTTGTTGTGAACAAACATGGTGGACGACGGGCAGGAAGAATTAGCGATGTTTGTTTTTGCACGACTTTGTACTGAAAATTCATTAAATAAACTCTTATTTTATTATTAAGTTGGTCCTCCATTTCAGAGCTCCATCTTATTATTACAACTTTATGCTTTGCATTGTCATTAGCACATGCATTAGCCGCGGCCGCCATGACGTCGGTGGTTGTCCTTCCTTCTTCAGTCAGCTTGGTTCTCAATTGGCTGTCGTTCTTTCCCACGTGACTGCATTAATCGGCTGCGCTCGGTGTTCCACATACGCAACAGGATATCTGATCGTAAATATTGAACATGTTTAATATTGACTATTTGAGATCGGTGCGGCCGGGATGGACTTCTGAGCCGTTCGGGGATGTATAAAACACTCTTAACATACCTCGCATCACAGGAATATCTGAAGAGATAATCTTTAGAACCATCAAAAAAGCTGTGCTTTGCTGACGATTACCAGGTGGGGGGGGGATCGGGCTCAAAATTGGCTTGAATCTCCTGTAGTGTGTGACAGGCATTAGGGAACGGTGCTCACACTATTCAAAGACAACATTCGTGAATGTCTAGTCCTTGAATATGATATCCATAAAAAAGTCCTTGAATCAGGATTTGATGGATCCAGGATCACTGGACCACCACTGACCCCTGTCTCCCCGTTCTGTTATTGACAGGAGGACTTGAGGATTGGATCGGTCTTCTCTGTGACCCCAGCTGTCGAAACACAGACGCTTCCCCTTGTCAGTCCCTCATCATTGCAGATGTCCTGCTCCCACTGCAAGAAGAACCTGATGAAAGGACAGACAGCTTTCCAGAGGAAGGGCTCCCCAGCACTCTTCTGCTCCACCGCCTGCCTCACCACATCTCTTCCCACATCCAAAGGAGTTACTAAGATCTGCCACAACTGTCAAAAGTGAGTTCAACAGGAAACTGTGTCATCTTTCCAAATGTACGACTATTCTGAGACGATTAAGATAATGAGTAATTGACTGTATAACTGTAGATAAACCTAATCATCATGATCAAAGATCATGACCCAAATAAACTATTACTGAATTTGGATCTCTTATTGATGTTATCCCAGGTTGATATTTCGGCCTCAGGATGTCATTCTGGCTCCAGATGCTAAAGGCACCATGAAGGAATTCTGCAGCCAGAACTGCCTGACCTCCTTCAACTACAAAAGGAGCACCTCCAAATACCGGATCTCTGCCACCACAACCACCACAAAAACACCACAACCAATAGCACCACAGTCACTCTGCAGCATGTGCACCAGATACTGCGTTGTAAGTCAAACAGACGAGGGCTGCAATTCCCGATTATTTCCGTTAGTGATTAATCTGTCAATTATTTTCTGGATTAATTGGTTAGTATGATTTGTGCATATTTTTTATGCTAAATGCAGTAGGCTATCTGTGAGAGTTTCTGGACAATATGTGTATTTAATACTCTTATCAACATGGGAGTGGACAAATATGCTTGCTTTATGCAAATGTATTTATTATAGGAAATCAATTAACAACACAAAACAATGACAGATATTGTCCAGAAACCCTCACAGGTACTGCATTTAGCATAAAACAATATGCTCCAATCATAACATGGCAAACTGCAGCCCAACAGGCAACAACAGCTGTCAGTGTGTCAGTGTGCTGACTTGACTATGACTTGCCCCAAACTGCATGTGATTATCATAAAGTGGGCATGTCTGTAAAGGGGAGACTTTTGGGGACCTATAGAACCCATTTACATTCACATATCTGGAGGTCAGAGGTCAAGGGACCCCTTTGAAAATGCCAGTTTTTTCTCACCAGAATTTATCATAAGTTTGGAGAGTTATTTATCCTCCTTTCCGACAAGCTAGTACAACATGGTTGGAACCAATGGATCGCTTAGGTTTTGTAGTTTCATATGAGTTCCCCCTAACTTTAAAACTCTGCCTGCTACAACCTAAAGATCACCTTAATGTGTTAAAGAAATGACTGGCGTTGAAACTAAATTTACGTTAACGCGTTATTATTGCATTAACTATTCTTCAGTCTTTTGTTTTGTCTGACCAACACTAAAATACCTGAAGATTTTCAGTTTACAATGGTATGAAACATGGAAAAGCAGGATGTCCTCACATTAGACAAGCTGGAACCAGGGAATGTGCGACAGTTTTGCTTGAAGAATTATTGAAACGAGTAATTGATTATCAAAATAATTGCCTCTCTCTGTCGATCGACTTATTATTTCAGCTCTAAAACAGAATCTAAAAGCATGGAAATGATCATATCTTTTCCTTCTTCCCTTACGAGTATCCAATATCACAATAATTGTAAACCCAGTTATATACTTAATTTGTAAATCTATTACAAACTGTGTGCTACTTACAGACAGTAAATCAAATCTAAATGTTTAACTTAATTTAAGATTTGTATTCAATAAAAATCATCTGATGCATCAGAATTCCTTTTTCCTGGGCGGAATGATTCAGTAAAGACTTTTTCTTGTACTAGTCCTGCATTGTTATATCACAGTATATACAGAATTCAACAGTACAGTAGTAGTAAACAGAACCTTTTACCTCGCTGCCCTTGTAAACTACACTTTAAGTGAAACGATCGATCTCTGAACTAATATACACTGTTCTTTTGTCAACCCTCCTGCAGAGTAAACATGAGGTGATTCTGAGCGGTGCTGTCCACAAGATCTGCAGCGACGCCTGCTTTAACCGTTTCCGTACAGTAAACAACCTGACTATGGCCGGCTGTGCGAACTGCGGCTCCTACTGCCACAACAAACCGCTCATGCTGAAGATGGACGACAGCAACAAAACTCTGTGCAACGCAGAGTGTCTGGCCAAGTACAAAGAGGTATGGAAAGTTAAAAAAAACAAAACAACACTAACAGGAATTTGATTGGGTCAGACTGGTGCTGATGACACCCGGCGTACTATATGTCATAAAACATGAAAATATTCACAACAATAGTCATCAGGCAAGTTATTTCTGTTGTGATGTGCCTTAAGCCATGCACACGTAAGGAGCAGTTCCACGGTCTGATTTTCCACATGGGAGACTTTTGGGGACCTATAGAACCCATTTACATTCACCTACCTTGAGGTCAGAGGTCAACGGGACCCCTTTGAAAATGTCCATGCCAGTTTTTCCTCGCCAACATTTTGCATAACTTTGGAGCGTTATTTAGCGTTCTTCCCGACAAGCTAACATGACACATGACTTTGTTAATGCGTTAAAGAAATTAGTGGTGTTGTTATCGCATTAACTTTGACAGCCCTAAACAATATACAACATACACAACCATGTGGCACTAATGACAGTGATGAGTGGATTATTCTTCCACTGGCATGTAAGTCTATCAAAACATCACAACAATGCACGATACTCTCCGCAGTATTTAACAATAAATAAATAAATGTACATTACTGGAGTAATATCTTAGATGTTTTGGCTCAAACTGTAGTCTGGGCTGAGACTGTGCTGTGATATAAAACTGAACTTCGCTGCAGAACAGACTCCATATTGTCTGCATCTTCCACACATCTGCGGCTCCACATTATGCCTCCACGCCAGTGTGTATATATATATATATATGTTTTCGTGGTTGTCCGTCCTTACCATTATCCTGAGCGGGATACCTCAAACGTCCACCTGGACTCAAGGATGAACTGATTAGATTTTGGTGGCCAAAGGTCAAACACGTTTTTGGCCATAACTCAAGAATTCATATGCTAATTATGACAATTTCACACAAATATCTAACCAGATATGTAAACTACATCTTGACTGGTTGGTGGAGGCATACAACCGTGAAGTGGTAATTCATAGCAGAATTGCTGGACGATACCGACCAGTGGGTTCCGGGCCGGTCACCTGATCCCGTTGCACGATTTGGTCTTGCAGAATTAAGATTGTGCAAGATTATTAAAAAGTGCACCGTGTCTGCACAGCTCAACACAACTGTCTTTTTTTTTTAATCTCATAATAGAATACGAAGATAACCAAGCCTTGTACGATGTGCCGCACTACCCGGTTGCTGGTAGAAATGGTTGACAACAAAAACAGCGATGACTCTGTGAACCTATTCTGTAGCAGCAGCTGTGTGATGGCATTCAAGGTCCAGACTGTCAGTGCATCAGGTACAGGCTGTTTTCATGACTGATTTTTGATGTTGGCATTTCATAATTTACTGTTGGACATGTACTTTTCTTTATCATATTTTTAATCAAACTTTTTATCTGTTCCATAGGTGCTCGGTTGAGTTGTGATAGTTGTGGGAAAACCACCGTACCGGCCTACCATCTGGCCATGTCAGATACCTCCATCAGGAACTTCTGCGCTCTGCCTTGTGTCATGGCTTTTCAGGTAATGAGGTCTACTGACTGTAAGGGTCAGGTTATGCTCCATCGAAACTAATTCATAAAACGTGTTGTCAGACCATGTTGGAAATCAAAAGTGTTTTTACCTGATCCGAATAGTTCAATTTGGGGGATAATGACGCACATTATTCAGTCTCTCCTGGAAGGCATTCATAGAGTTGGCCTCTATGGCTCCTTCCTCCACACAGCTGGCCACGCATGGCGTGAAGTGGGTGTTAATGTCGGCTTTGAAATGCTTTTGAAATGGACGGACACGGGCCTTTACAGGTTTCCTACGCAGTAAGGGAAAGTATGGAATTTGATTTTAGTCATTTCCAGGTCTGGATAAGTATCGAAAAAAGAAAATAAGGAAAGGACAGAAAAGTATTTCTGTTTCCAGACTATTGCCCCCCCCCCCCCCCATTCTGTTTTATAAAATATATAATTCAGAATTTCTAAAAATACATTGATCATACAAGCAGAGTGTTTTTCATGGCGTTTGGAGCAGCCAGTCCAGCCATAATGTTTACTGCTGTGTGAGAGAGTGGGCACGAGCGAGCTTGATGTCATCAAAAGCAAGGCAAGAAGAACGCTATGGTTTTCAATTGAACGCACACTCTAACACAGAGCTGCCTCTACGCCTGTACATCACGGCACGTCTATATAGGCAAACTAGGCAATTGCCTAGGTTGGCACTTTGGTAAGGGCAGTGAAATGTGGGCCAACTATTCATTATGAGCAAAATAACAATAATAACACAATACTGAGAGTAACCAAAAACTGCAGCCAGACAGCACAGAGCGGAACGCTGCCTGTCAGACTGGGCCAATCTATTACTTTCAATATTTAGGGGGGATTACGAGCGGCCCCTCCTAATTTGGTCTAATCCTGATTTTGAGTGAAATCTGATTGTTTCAGTCATTTTCATTGTGAACGTGTCAAACTGTGACTAGTGTTCCAGCTCACCTCAGCTTGCCTGGCCGGTCTTGTTTTGATTCAGTGGCGACGTGCTGATACAAACTGAGGAGGTGTCATCCACTATGAAGTGCCTTGAAGGTCTTCAGTATCATCGGATTCTCTTTACACACCACAAAAACTGCATTAGTGTTAAAATTACTGCCCAAAATATTTCGGCTCGCACCTCTAGCAAATCCAGCTCAAATCAAAGTGGTATATTTGTTATAAAGTTGTAATCCTTTGTGGAGAATATATGTTTAGTGTTGCACTAGAACGTGTTCCTTGTTCACAGTGGTTTTCACTCACCTGTAATGTTTTTCTGTGCCATAGGACAAGTTCAAGAAGTCCCAGAAACAGGTGAATGTTTTTACCAAGTTGCCAATCGGATCCACCCAAATCCAGACCGTCACTACGACCCAAACTCTGCATGAGGCCCCCAAAGGACCACTGAGACTGAACTGCCCCCAGTGTACCCGCAACATCGCTTTTAAACCTGAACTCCTACAGATCAAGGTAACGTGCGTGCGTGCGTGTTTTAAAATGGGAGTTCATTTTAGTGTGGGTTCTTATATTCCCAAGACAGACAGCCAGATTTTTACATACAGTGTTGCATAGGAATATTTTTTTTAATGCATTGATCTGGGTGACTGATGACCACAGATTTCAGTCTTTTTTTTTAGTGGGCAGTATTTCTATTGATACAACAGGAAAGTAGATAGACACAGCAGAGAAAGGTACATAATGCCCCAAGAAAAAGTCTGTTGGATAACAGAAACACCTGTTTGTATAATGTAGTACAGTTCAACAGCACCACAAACGGCAACCTTCAAAATTATCATAAAGTTGAATCAACACCTTCATGAAGGGAGTTTTTATTGCAGGACTTTTGTATTAGACTGTATTAGTTTTAGCTAGGTGTCCATAATAAACTGGCAACTGAATGTCTTTCCATCGTTGCCCATGATGTTTTCACAGTACACCAACCTTTATCAAGTTGGAGACAGGCATTCAGTGTCTGTCTTTAATATTAAAATATTAGAAAACAAGAACTAATAAACTAGAGAATTTAATCATATGAAGATTTTTTTGCACCTAAATTATGTGCTGGTGCACCTAAATGAGTGCAACCAATGTAAAAAGTTAGTCTGGAGCCCTGCATACTGACATTTCTGTGTACGGGTGATGTAATGTTTATACCTGTTTATACCTCTGTGTGTGCAGGACAAGGTAGTTTTCTTGTGTAGCGTGGACTGTGCTCATGAGTTCAAGAAAGACAACTATGTGACGAGCCTGTGTGAATACTGTAAGATTGAAAAGATCACCAGAGAGGCCAAGAGAATTAACAACCGAGACTGCTTCTTCTGCAGCGACGGTAAGGAGACCGATGGAAATGTATACATATGAAAAAAACACAATCACACACACACCATCAAAGCGTATCAATATTTATAGCACTGTGTGTCAAGTAGTTCTAGTCATAAATAAGAAACAAAAATGTATTAAAAAAATGAATGAATGAATTAATTTAGATAAATTGTGAAAGTGTATAAGGGTTTAGAACATTATGATGGAAGTATCTGATGTCCATGCCCATGCTCTAGTATGTCTCATAAGTTGTTGCTCTAGGTCTCTAGTTTGATCCATCCATCCTCTGAATGCTCTAGGTCTCTAGTTTGTGGCTGTAACGTTTCATGTGGCTGTGATTATCCTAAAGGTCATTTTATACAGTGAGGTCAAGTTTAAAAACATGGTCTTACTATAATGAAATGGCTACTATGGGGACTAACATCATCACACATGAATACAGTTGGGCTCAGTGGATCCACAAGAGTCTCAGCTTTACAGCGATACCCAAGTTATGTAATTCCAAGACTGTTTATGAACCCCAGTATGCAGAAATATTCAAATACACCATTTTAGTATAGGCAAAAATAACACAATTGTACTGCATGTAAAAAACGATGTGTGATTATCATAAAGTGGGCATGTCTGTAAAGGGTAGACTCGTTGGTACCCATAGAACCCATTTGTATTCACATATCTGGAGGTCAGAGGTCAAGGGACCCCTTTTGAAAATCGACATGCCAGTTTTTCCTCACCAAAATTTAGCACAACTTTGGAGCGTTGTTTAGCTTTCTTCCCGACAAGCTAGCATGACATGGTTTGGAACAAAACTTAGGTATTCATACGATACCAGCATCTTCACTCGAGCTTGAAATCTGAGCCTTTTACAGCCTCTGAAAGACAGAATTGCGGCCGGGCCGGCCAGCGTGCCATCAGTGTGTTAAGGGATTAAACTGCACACTTGTGTCTTTAAGGTGTGAAACTTATGCATAGTATCCCTGAGCCTCTCCTCTCTTTCCTCCCAGGCTGTAAGCTCCTCTTTAGACACGACCTGACTAAAAACTGGGGGAAGCACTGTCAATCCTGCGTCTACTGCCACAGTATGTCCAAGAAGCTGGTGACGGCACAGTACGGAGGCTCGACGGAGGAGTTCTGCTCTGAGGAGTGCAGGTCCAAATACACCATGCTCTTCTGCCATGTAAGCAAGCCTCAGTGCAGTTATTAAAACCACAGACTAAAAAAAAACAATGGTGATGATTATCTAAATGTTAACTCACTGTTTTCTCTCAGGTTGCAAAGTGTGACACCTGCGGCCACAAAGGGAAACTGAAGCAGAGTCTCCCCATGCTGGGAGAAGTCAAACACTTCTGTGATCTGAGTTGTCTGCTACAGTTCTGCTGTGATATAGTGGCCACGCAGGGCGAGGTCATCAGAGGTGTGTGTTATTGTTGCCATTTCAAGTTCTATTTTCCTACATTGTGGTTTTTAATTCTGACTTCTTAACCCTTGTGAATCCCTTTTAAAACAGTTGCTCTGATGTCCTTACAGGACAAAAATTTGTCAAAACACTAGGGCTGGGACGATACACCCATCTCTCGATTCAATACTTGGGTATTACGATTTATTGCAATTTTTTTTTAACACTAGATAATGGGAAAAAGTTGGCACACACACACACACATATATACATATCCCCCCCTGCAGCTCGGGGGGGGGGAACGGGAACGACATGTAGCGTCAGCACATTTTCCCATATGACACTATGGATTAAGAGTTTTTTTCAACCATATTGTTGGTCTTTCTTACAGTCATTGTCAGGCATTATTTATTAAGTTTTTTCCAGCAATTCAAAAATCAAAGAATAAAGATATTTCCCTCATAAATTAGTGGTATTTGACATGTAATGTTTTGTACTTCTGGTGAATATAATATAATCCAATCAATCTTATTTCCATATATGTATTTTGTACATACAGTTCCCTTTGTTAACACCTTATTTTGAAAACTGGACGTAGTCACACGTGTATACTTCCTCTAACTTCTCCAAGGTGGTCTCTAGCTCTCCCGTCAGCTCCGTTCTCTTTATTCATCCATGGTCAGCTCCATCGGGGCCGTTTGAATACATTTAACATAAATGTCAGTATATGGGTGCTCTACAGTTGTAGTGTCGGCCCATTTGACCACGGAGATGAGAGTGGCGGCTGGTTCGACCACACGTTACCGCCATACGATAACGTTTCCTGTCCGTGACAGAGTTAGCATTCAGCTTTAGCCATATTTAGCTCTGCTTTTCCTGTCAATGTGTGAACCCCAAAGTGTTTCCATACTTTACTGGATGTGTAGTGTTTACCACTTTGGATTTAAACTGTGAGGGTGCAGGTCGTATCCATGCACACACTCAGCCGTTTTCTACTTTGTTGTTTCGTCCGGCTGCGATTTGTTTTGGTTGACGGATATGCAACGGATTTTACGTCACGTTACTCAGACTACAACAATAAAAGCGGTAACTTTCTTCTACATCCGTGTAGACTCAAATGAAGCAAATATATATTGATTGTCGCATTAAAAAATCGATTTCAAAATCGTTAAAAAAAAAATTGCGATACATAGGTGAATGGATTTTAACCCAGCGATGCTCCTAGTGGAGACCAGGAGAATAGCACGTATTTGCCTCATTGGACTAACGGGAGGAAATGGCTCAATCTGTGGAAAAATATTACAAACTACAATTTTGAAACCAGGGCTCTAGATTGAAAGCCTGATATAATAGAATGAATGATTTTATGATGTAATGGCCATGGGATAAAAAATTGTTGTTTTAATGGGTTTCAATGGGGATATTTTTGTCCTTAGGGGTCTGAGTGGCTGTATTCTGGCTACACAGTTTATTATAGACTAATTATATGAGCTGAGGTTGAACTTCCAAAATAAAAAAACCTCTCACCCTTGCCAAAATCTATGCCGTGCATTAACACAGCCAAAATGATCTGAAAATTAAAAAGCCAGAAATGTCTCTGGTGATGCACATGGGTCAAGTAAAATGTTCTGAAATCGATTGGTGATCTTGTTGGTGTTTTCTTGGATCTGCAGGTACAGGGGAGGCCACACCTGTCATCGCCAACGTCATCTCGCTTGCTTCCGACAGAGCTGCCCCGCAAGGTACACAACAACACACAAATACAGGCATTTATGGACTATATGTCAAACATAAGAGAGAAATACCTGCTGTATGCTCATTCAGTCAGTTGACAGTGTTGATTGTGAAGGTTTCTTACTTTGTTTCCGCAGGCGCGGTCTTTCAAACAAAGAACTATGGACATGTAAGTTGTCATATGTTAAATCTATTTTATATACAGTAAAATTCAATTATATATATATATACAGGTGACAAATGAAAGGAAAACCATGCATAACTGAGTGGAGAAACCAAACAGGTGTAGATGTTTCCATACAGGTGTGCTCTATGATACAGTTAAGCAATCAAAGCAATGCAAATTTATTTGTGTAGCACCTTTTAACAACAAAGCAATTTAAAGTGCTTTACATGAGACAAAAAGATCAGATAAACACACAAAAGGCAGTACAAAAACAAAACCGAGGGTGAAAATAAGATTGAATAAAACAGATTAAACAGGAGAGTAAAACTTATAGTGCAGTGCAAGATAACGTTGAGGCAAAAGGATTCTGTGTGATGTGTCTAACAACACTGAGGAGGCACAGTTAAGCTCAGTTTTTGGATCAAGATGACGAGGAAAAGTGACGTGCTGTGGCCTGCACAGAACATTTCAGCTCGTCAAATCTGCATCAATAAAACAATGAAACTTTGATTCACTATCAGTCTGTACACACTCATGTCTTTGGTGCAGTTGGTGCCTTTAGAGACTGCCATTTGTGAAGATCTGTGCTGTGGCTGCCATAAGCTCATTATTAGTCTATTATTTGATGTTTATTAATTCTGGAGTTGTTACTATTTATGTCCTTTGTCTGACCTTCAGATCAGTATTCAGACTGATCCTGGCCCCAAAATCCTGAAGAACAAGGCTGTTCTCTGCAGACCGCTAGTGCAGAACAAAGGGGTTTCCTGTCGAACACAGACAGTTGATGTCGGAGCACAGACAGGTAAAAGCAACACCCAGACAACAGTGTTTCTATGGTAACATCTCTCCTCTACAGTCGGACTAACGAGAAGAAGAATTCAAAAATAATTATTTGGCAAATGCTTTGGAAATGCAGTGTCCACTGCAAGCATATGTTTGATCAGTATTTTAATGGGAATTTCTTGTTGCCTATGCCCTTGTTTATATACACCGATCAGCCATAACATTAAGACCACTGACAGGTGAAGTGAGTAACATTGATTATATCGTTACAATGGCACCTGGTAGTGGGGGGGATATATTAGACAGCAAGTGAACATTTTGAACTTTGTGTTGGAAGCAGAAAAAAATGGGCCAGCGTAAGGATGTGAGCGACTTTGACGAGGGCCAGATAGTGATGACTAGACGACTGGGTCAGAGCATCTCCAGAACTGCAGCTCTTGTGGGATGTTCCCGGTCTGCAGTGGTCAGGACCTACCAAAAGTGGTCCAAGGAAGGAAAACCAGTAAACCGGAGACAGGGTCAGACCCGAGGCTCCTTGATGCACGTGGGGAGCGAAGGCTGGCCCGTGTTTTCCGATCCAATAGAAGAGCTACTGGAGCTCAGATTGCTGATAAAGTTAATGCTGGTTCCAATAGAAAGGCGTACGTGCGTGCGTGTAAATATAATGGTATTTTGTTAGATACTTCTGGCTCAACTGGTGAACATAATTAAAAAAAATTCCAACCATTTAGATTTCCTGTTTCTTATTGTGGTGGTACATATTCATTTTTCTTTTTTTCCCTTTGAAAACATCAAGCAAAATGTTGTTCTTTAGATTAGGGACTGATGATTCGCTACCAAGTTGATGTCAAAATTTGGAAAACGTGACGGTACTCGTTTTTCTACAGTACCGGAGATCAGGCCTCGAGACTAACAGCGTTTCCCTGATAATGCTACACTGTGAACAACCAATCTGTGTTGAAATCGGCAAGAGGGGGAACAAGTAACGTTAGTTGTTAGCAGCCGCTAACCTGCTTGGCTAAATACCGGAGCTGACAGCTAACGTTACAGGAGGTTGCATTGAGTTACATTATGATGCTCTATCTATGAAGTTCTATCCAAAAATTTGTATTGGGCAAAGGTACATTTTAACGTTATCATGATGTATTCAAATGTAAGCTTGTAAAATTGTATATTTGGTGACAAACTCGAGGTAGATCATCAGGGATTAATAATACATTTACAAAAACTAGTATGCAAACGGTAATAAAGGGAGTGGATGTTGAAGTACATGGGATTTATTGTTTGTTTTTGTTTTTTACCATGGTAACGAATTGGAAATCAAGAGTCGCGGAATTTTACTGGTATTGGTATCGACTAATAAATTTCTGGTACGGCGACATCCCTTCTTTAGAGTCCACAATCATATCAGCACAATCTTTGAATGTGCTGGCCCTTAAAGTTTGTATTCTATATTTACATATCTCGACTAAAGACTTGCTTATGTTGAAACATTTACTCAGTTGTACACCTTCACAATTATGGAACTTTTTTCTTTTCCCCCTCTCTATAGATGACATCTTCCCTAAAATCATGGTTGTTCCTGTCCCAGTGCCGGTGTATATTCCTGTACCCATGAACATGTACAGCCAGTGTACTCCTAGACCTGTGGGCCTGCCATTACCGGTATGTCAAACACTACTACCACCTCTGGTTCTTGATTCTCTGAAGTATGAAATCAGATCAAAAATGGATCATCTCATTATCATGATTACATGATGAAATACTGTACCTATATTAGACAACAGCATCCTCATCCTCCTCATTACAGACCCTCATAGGCTGTTGTATTCTTACTCTGTCTACCACAGGTGCCTATACCCATGTTCCTTCCTGTGACGATGGACAGCGCTGAACGCATTATGGAAACCATCCAGGAGATCAAGGAAAAGATCCCGTCTGACCCCTTCGAGGCAGAGCTCATCCTCATGGCTGAGATGGTTGCAGAACAAAATGAGAAGAATGAGAAAGAGGAGAGACCAAAGGAGAAAGTGGTGGAGAAAGAGAGAGGGAGACAAGAAGCAACTGCTCCAGATGGTAAGAGAAACATTTCTAATGTTTTTTGTAACTGTTCAAGGAAACCATGAAAAGAAGAGAGGGAGTGGTTTAAAGGAAACCGGACAAACAATCATGATGAAGGTAAAACATATCCTAACCCTGTTTTTGGTTTCAGAATGAGAAAAAAATATTATGAAGAAACAGATTTCCTCTAACATGACATTGATTTAGCGGAAGAACTCAAAGAACATAAAACTGTCAGTTCGTCAGCATTCATTCCAGTGTATGGAAAAGAGAGTAAAACTGACCAGAGGACAGAAAACCCTGTATGTTTGTACAGTAGGGCTGTGCTGACCGACGCTCATGTCAACAACTGACAATTCAAGAGACATCGCTCTGATGCTTACCACATGTTTCAGAGGATTTTTGGTCAAAAGCAAAAGCCATAGAGGTGATTGGGGCGTTTGTGCGCATTAGGGGTGTCACGATTTTGATTCTTAATCGGAAATCTATCGAAATTCTCGACCATCGGAATCAATAGCAGGATTTTTGATTGTTATTTTTCTCTTCTTTTTTTCTGAAACCAATGATCTGTTGATCTTTACCAATCGAGAATCCATAGTCTAACAATGGCATGTTTGAATCGAATCGAATCGTGATCTTAAAATCAAAAGTCAAATGGAAATGTGGATTTGGAGAATCGTGACATTCCTAGTGCACATAAGGAGGCACACCCACGCTCTCTTAAGCAGCAATGTACAGCGTGCTAACCTCAAAAACCCAATTTATAGCTATCGTTGCTAGCTAGGCTCCTTACATGCTTGCTGATAACTTATTTGAAGAGTTAGAGATTGACAACGTTGTGTTAAGAACATCGATACCAGCAGACTAGCTGATCAGAGTTAACTTCAGTGCATCAGTTTTAGATCAATTTGTGCAGAAGTGTTCATGATGCCAACCATTCGTGAACTCTGGGTTTTGATTCAGTGTTTGCACGGAGAGGCTATTTACAGCCTTTCACTCTTTCAACATTACATCAAATGATTTCCCGCTTATTGAGTAGGTTTTTAATATGAGTAAAGTTTATTACACTGGATGACGAGTTCTTCTCCTGCTTATTTCACAGACCACGGCAGTAACTACAGTGACGACTTGGACACAGACGACTTGGCCAGTTTCCTCAACAACTGGGAGGACCCCTCCACTGACGCAGGTCTCCAGTCTCCCAGTCGACCGTACGGCCAGGAGAAGCTCAACACCATTCTAGACATTCCTGTGGGTATGACCAATGAGCCTTACTCCGAACCTCCGCCTGCAGCTCCGCCTCCCATGGACATCGAAGCTGACTTCACTATCGGTGAGGAGATGAGATGTACACATCTATGTGCATGATGCAACAACATATTAGTTTTATCTCCACCTTGACCTGCACCGTGCGTGGGCGTATGTGTGTGTGCTGTTTCAGTACCCATCCTTACCTTGACCTGTGTTCAAAGAGTTTAGTTGAAATGTTGCATGTGTGATCAGCTTGATCTGATGTTTCATGTGGTGTCATTGCCAGAAACTCTGGAGAGGATGGCGCGGTTGAGAGAGCAGCCCCGGGGATCCCCAAGCCCTCCGCCTGACGCTCCACGACGACGACAAGCTCACAGGAAAGCCCGAGAAAAGAAGGTAACCGTCTAGATCTGATTGTACTTGCACAAAACTAATTTGTAGTTGGGACACTGGGCATACCTACCATGTGGCAGGTTGTCTCACCCCGACCATAACCATGATGCAACCTCCTCTCTCTCCTCTGCCTAAGGGTCGTAAGTCACAGCGGTCTTCTAAGGCAGCTGAAGCGTCGGCTCAAAAAGGCTCTGTCGGCAAGGCCATGACTGGAGACGTCCCAAAACTGAAGAGTCATTATGGAGTTGATGCCTGGAAGCGATGGATCCAGTGGAGGCAAACTCAACCCAACCTGGAGAAGCCTCGCTTCGGTTGTAAGTCTGGATGTACCGTAAATACCAATAAAGCCCACCTTGATAGTTCAATTACTTGATCCAAGATTAGGTACTTATTAGGGCTGTCAAAGTTAATGCAATAATAACACGTTAACGCAATCATGCGATTAATCGTGATTAAATGTTTGAATCGATTGACAGCCCTAATTAGTAGTTTTGTGTAAAATGTGACTTTTTTTAACCTTTGATAATATGGACTCCTTTATGTCTTGATTCAGCTCGTCCCATGGAGTTGAAGGAGGATGTTCTTCGCTGTACCACTGCTGAGCTGAGCTACGGCCTCTGTTGCTTCATCACTGAGGTGAAACGACCCAATGGAGAGCCGTACTCCTCCGACAGTCTGTTCTACCTCTGCCTCGGCATTCAACAGGCAAGACACTTTTCTCTTTAAATGTGCACGTGGCACATATTCACAGTCATTAGTAGCCTACATCAATTCATTTGAATTAATTTACAAACCCCTGGACTTTAACCCTCTGAGACCCACAAAAGACCCAATTTAGTCTTTTTTAGGGAGGTCCAGGGGGTCTTTAGGGGGAGATAGCAGGTCAACAGTAGATGTCACATAGAAGTGGTGTACATCATCTGAAATCTGGGAGCCTGAAGATTAATCTGAGATGCAGCTGAGCACTGTGTGTCAAGTTGTTCTAGTCATAAATCAGAAATAAACATTAATTAATTAATTATTTAAAAGGAATTGTAAAAGTGTATAAGGATTTAGAACATTATGATAGAAGTATATGATTCCCATCCCCATGCTCTATTATGTCTCATAAGTTGTTGCCGCAATTTTTGGGTTGATATCATTTGTTACACAGGTTTGGTGCTAAATTTAACCATTTTTTACCACTGGAGAATTGATAAAAATGATCAATAATCCCTCCAAAATACCACATTAAAACACCAAGACCTTGAGGAACACCATAGAAGAAGCCATGCTGTGATTTGGTATCAAAAACAGAACAGAGTGTCAGTAGTTTTCAATAATATCTTCTAATACTGTGCACATATCGCCAAGTATGATTTTAGTTTTCATGTAGTTTTTGTATGTAAAATTGCAGCAGTGAACATGACACACTGCGGTGACCGCCACACACACACTGCCTTCTCCAGTCACCAGCCTACGTGACCTGCCACCTCTGGAAACTCCCTAGAAACTATTAAGCTAACTGTTTCGATCCAAAACAAAGACTGATTTAGCAACTGCATGGCTTATTTCTCGGATAAAATGTTTTCAAAAACACATTTGGGTGAACTATTTTCCTGACATAAGAGGAGAAAGTTTCCAAACGAGCCGCCTTGTTAGTTCTGGTTTGGAAGGCCAATGAGGAAACTCCAACACTTGGCTGACCAATCCTGTAACTTCATCACTCAGTCAGTGACAGACTTTTGTGTTTTTGGGGCTGGCCCTCTGCGGTCCAGCCAAAAAGACGTGCATCAGCTAATATGCTAAAGTGAAATAAATGACAGCTACTCTCGTTATTGGCATTGCTTGTTATGACTCTGTTACCTTCTGTCTCTCTGCAGTACCTGTTTGAGAACGGTCGTGTGGAGAACATATTCATGGATCGGTTCTACAACAAGTTCTCCACTGAGTTCAATAATATGCTGAGAGGGTTCAAACCCTCAATCACAGCAAATGGTGAGTTAAACATTTGCAATTTGATTCTGTCAATATTTCAGTTTGTCTTCTTGTCAGTCCGTTTTACACCAACAAACCCACATTTGACCAGATTTCTAACAGGTCTCTCCCTCCTTCTCTCTGCAGGTTATATCCATTCCCGTGTGGAGGAGGAGTTTCTGTGGGACTGTAAACAGTTGGGGGCGTACTCCCCCATCGTCCTCCTCAACACCCTGCTCTTCTTCTGCTGCAAGTACTTTGGCTTCACCACGGTGGAGCAGCACCGCCAGCTGTCTTTCGCCCACGTCATGCGCTGCACTAAAACCAACCAGAACAACACCAAGACCACCTTCCTGCGCTTCTACCCGCCAATATCCATAAACGAGGCTGAGTCAGGTACCAGTATGGCTGAGGGTCAAAGTGAAGTACCTATTTGTTCCGTACCAACATGTTGTTATAACATATTTTAGGATATTAATACAAGGGCTGTCAAAGTTAATTGGATGATAATGTTTTAACGCAAATTCGTTTTAATGGCACTAAGTTGTTAAACGCATTAACACAACTGCGGGAAATAATTTGGATCGTATCCAACGACTGCACTGTATGAATTGCCTTCAAGAGCCGCCACCGTATTGAAGATATACAACTTGTATGAAGACCAGAAAGCGAAAGCAGTGGGGAGTCGGGACAGACTATGACAGTTGCGCTCATTAGACTTTTTGACTCCACTCAGCAGTCACAGTCACAGTCACCTCGGGGTGACAGCGCATTATTTTGACCAGCAGTGGGAACTTCGGTCGCTGCCAGGTCCTACACACTTGTTCCTTTAAACACACTGCAGACAGTATTATTTTCTGTAAAAGTAAAGTAAATTCTCACCAGGGATATTTCATTTCTTTATCTGTGTCTATTATTTGGTGTGTTAAAGCTGGGGTTGGTAATCTTGAGAAACTAGAAAGAGTACGCTAGATTTAAAAAAAAAAAAAAAAGCAGCACTAGATCCAAAAGTCCCTAAATCTAGCGAGAAAGTCAACAAGTCTGCAACACTGACAGTCCGTCCCTTCAGGTCTCCCTCCAAAGCCACTCCCCCAAAATTATCATTATGAACACAAACATATCATAATGAACGTAAACAATGAAACATGGCTGTCAAGCTAGCCACTTGTGAAAGACGCAATACAGGCAGGTAGCCCGTCCAGTCATTTCATTCGGCCCGAATGAAATGATTACCATTTTTTTTCTAATTTTTTTGTCGGATTTATTGATTTGATTTGATGAGAATTTCAACAAATACAACAAAAAATGGTTTTGAAGAAGTCTACCAACCCTAGCTTTAAAATATTGAATCAAGTGCAAGCTTATTAAACAGTGCGACTGCTACACCAGGCAGTGGAGTAGAAGTCACAGAAATATGAGCTTCTATGTTGTTGCACCGTACATTCACATAACAGGAAAGCACCTTAGTGTTTTTCCAAAAGTAGTTTTCATTTACAGTGTTTTTAACCAGCAGTTCAGTGTTAAATTGTGCTTCCACTAAAGTTAACTGAAATGTTTTCATATTAAAAATGGTGTAAATGTGTTTGTCCCCTCTTCAGATCCAGAGGTTCCTGCGAAGAAGCGTAAGGAGGAGGAGAGTAAAGAGGATATTCTGGAGATGATGGAGAACATAGAGAACCCTCTCCGCTGTCCAGTCAGACTCTACGAGTTCTACCTCTCCAAGTGGTAAGTTTAGTACCACACTGAACTACTTGTAGTGACCAAGTGTTCATATGGGCACCTGACTGTTGTTTAAAGACCGACTTGAAAAATAGTGAAACTATCCTTTTAATGCAGTGGTTCCCAACCTGGGGTCCGGGCTGCCCTTAGGGGGGGGTGGCAAAGATCACAGGGGGTGCGCCAGGATTTGTCTGCTCTGAGGTTGTCAAAATTAGATTTGCTCATGTATAACTAAAATCATAATAACACACTTACTGCTTAATTTATACAACAGTCTGTATACAAAACTATTAAAAAAGATCATTTTTAACCTAGCAAAATCTAACAACATATTCTGCTTCAATCCATATTTGTTGGCGTTTAGCCTTTCAAAAACAACATTTTTCACTGCGGTCAAAAACCTATGCTTTCCCGCTTGACGCAGACAAACGGGGGGGGGGGGGAGGGGTCTAGCAGCAATCTTACAACGCCATAAATTAACTTTATTTAACCACAATAACAAAAAATCTATTTTGGCTCTAATGCCATCATAGTAAATTAATGAAGTCATTACAAACAAATATTATGTATCTGCAGTCGCTTGGCGAATCCGTCAAGAAGTTATCACTTTATTTATGTTGACGAAATGTTCTATTCATTAAAGAAAATTGATTTAATAAAAAAAAAGATTAAATCATTTAATACACTGAATCACTTTATTCAATTTGAGAATTTTGTTTGAGGAGGGGGGGGCTCAGCTTTTCATAGATACAAGTAGGGGGCGCTTAAAGGATAATAGGTTGGGAACCACTGCTTTAATGTGTGTCTAATGTTTACATTGCTAAGAATTTAAATCTGTTGACCGTCTTGCCCAGCCAAATTACTTTATGGTGTTTCAGTCAAAGACAAAAGTGAAAACTTAGTGCTGCATGTTGGTCTCCTTTATCCTCTGGTCACCACGTTGACATTAACAACTGTCTTCCATCCAGCTCGGAGTCAGTCAAGCAGCGCACCAACCTGTTCTACCTTCACCCCGAGCGCTGCTGCGTCCCCAACAGCCCCCTGTGGTTCTCCTCCTCCCCTCTGGACGACAGCGCCATGGAGGGCATGCTCATCCGCATCCTCACCGTCAGAGAGCTGCATCTTCGGACCAGCGGAGGTACGGAGCAGAAGACACCCGATGATCCACCATTTATACCTGACGAGGAGGAAGACGGGGATTCAGAGTGATTGGGAGCAGAAGTGACCTTTCATCGGCGTAGCAGCTTGTGGTGTAAATGTTTGTAGATAAACTGAAATGTTCATTTAAACATGGCCCAATAAACAGAAATGGACAGAATACATCTCTCACATGTGTAACTATAATGTGCAGAAGTGAAAAGAAAGTCATACTTCCTAAACCACATGCTCTGTAGGTGGGACTTTGGAAGTGAGATACAAGACTCAGCTCAGCATTCAGACTGTTAACTACTGCTCCGCAGGACACATAGCTGTTGGATAATGCTACTTTTTTTTCCTTCCACGTTGATTCCTACAATTATTGTGCAAATTGGATTTAAGTTTGTTTTTTTTGTCCTTGTTTAAAAGACCTACAATGAAAAGACAAACTGAAAACAGCTTTGTGATGTAGAAGTAAATCACAAATCATCTTGTTGAGTGACAAATCTGCAGTATAGTTAGATTTTCAACAATGCATCAATGCCATGATTTGGTGTCAGTCGAAGAGCACATGCTTATTTCCAGGCCCAACATTTTTTATACCCTGAGGATTGTTGGAAAGTCATTCTCGGAAATCTAGGAAATACACTTCCTAACAGGAATTCCTGGAATAGGAAATCACATATTTGATTATACCAAAGTGTGACATGACAGGTTTCTTTTCTTTATATCTGCTGGCATAATCAATGTTCCAGAGTCTTCTCCAACTTGCCATGGTAAAATGTGAAAGACTTAATTAATCAGATAATCTGATTTTGAAAGGTCTGGTCACTTGATTGTGAGATTGTTTTCTATATTTCCTTTTGCCCCATCAATAGAAATGGACAGACTTTGATCACCAGTGTCCAAATGATGGGATTAAAAAATGTTTTTGGAATTGATTTGAATACGTTTAAGAAAATTCTGTCTTTGAATTTACCACTGATTAAAAAAGGCTGGCAACTTTCATGGTATTTGGACAAAACACAATTTTTTCCTTTTTTGGGCCAACTTTCATCCAAGCATCCACTAGACATTAACTTTTTGCATAACCATAACCCTGGTGTAAAATACAAAAGAAATACTGTCCCTTCATGTATATCTTGGTTATATTAACCCCCAGTCCTTTAAGTATGGCTGCCAATGTTCTGAGTATTTTCTATTGTATGTTGTTTTTGAATAAAAACATTTCAAACGTAGTTGTTTTATGAGAACAGTAAGGGGTTTAAGTTATTGACACGTGTGAGCTTGAATGTGGGGACCGGTGAGGTGAAAACACTTTTTCTGTGTATATCTTCATAAACCACACAGGCCATGGTCGTATCTAGAAGGGAGCCCGCAAGTTGCCTAACTATTCCAGATCAATGCCTAACCATAACTCTCGAGAGTTTTCCACACTTTGCTGGCTCCCTTGTAGCTACTACCTCATGTTGGTGTTTCACCACCGGTGATTGGCTGCTTCTAGAGTCAGTCAGTGACGTTACAATCAGTGATTGGCTGGAGTTGCCGCCGCTCCATAACGCAGCGTTCTCGTCACGGCGTCTGGAAAGAGGACGGAAAGGAAAGATGGCTGCCACTGTGTTAGCCACATCTGTACACCTTCTTGCTTCTACTGTGGGATATTGAAGCAAAGGTAAACGTGTTTAAAAGATATATTTATTGAAACGACATGTTTTTAAGTCAAAAGCAGTGGGTAAAGGGTCATCAAAGCATTGACATTACTATGCACCACCTACTAGTTAGTGTTAGCATGCTAGAGAGGCATGTGTGTGCAGGAGGAAGTAAACAACAGACTCATAACAGACTCATAACAGACAGACAGCTACTGTAGCTGCACTGGTGTCTTACTGTTTATGCTCATAGTTGCAACACTCATTTCCGTTCATACATACACACAGACTGCCTGTGTTTACAGACTTGGCAGCTAATGCAGATAGGAAATACGTTTTATTTCACTTGACTTTCCTGACAGTAGAGTTGCAGATAATTATTAATCTGTGTTTGTACCAGTCTTAAACATACAACTTTGCCTCTGTTATTGTAATAAAGAAAAAGCTGTAATCTCGATACATACATACATACAGACATAAAGTTTGTTATATGTGTTTTATAACGTGTGTTGTAAGATGTGTTTTTCAGATTTGTAGCAGTGTTTCATATACTGTAAGGAAAGACACCTGTTAGCCTCCAAGGGGGGTTTTGGTTGTCTAACTAACCTGTTGCTTTAAAGCAGTGTTGAATGTGTAAATCAGCTAGTGATTTTAAATACTTAACATTCAGCAAAAAATCTTTATTGTCTGCCTTATATTTACCAAGAACAGTGTGCTCAGCAGATCTCATATCACCCAAAGTTAATTTAGTATCTTTGGACATTTTCCCAGCTGTCATGGAGAAGCAGAGAAGGCAGCTGACTCCAGAGCAAGATGCCCTGGAGCACATAGTTGCTTGCAGAGACAAACCCTTCCTGGAGGAAAGGTTTATAGACTCCTTTAAAGGTAGGAGGTACATTTCTGATAGCGGTCTAGATATTAATATTGACAGGATATCTGGTATTATTTGACAAAAGGTTAGTCCTTTTGAGCCCTTTTTCTGTTATGAAGATGTGAATGATTCAAAACAGAATGTTAGAGGGGGAGTCGGAGTGAAATAAGTGCCTGCCATCGAAGATGTACGAAGCTAAACATTGGTGCTTTATAATCAAGTAATTCAATGTTTTTATAGACCGAGACAAGCACTGGTATTCACAACTGGTATTGTCAACTTAAATGTACAAGCCCATGGGCTTGTACATTTAAGTTGACAATAGTATAATATACTTGCAAGTATAATATATAAATATACTTACAAGTGAGTGTATATGCATATACACTCACTTGTAAGTATATTTCTGTTCTTTAGGAGTTAAAGTAAGACGTTCTTGGAAAATGTACGATAACCCAGTTTAGAGTCAAACAAGGCAGACTGACGGGAAATTAGAATTTCTGCATAGTAAAGATTAAAAAAAAAACTTTTACATGTTATTTAAGTGCCAAGAGGACATATGTCTCAATGTGAAAATATATTTGTTTGAAAGTAAAACAATGGTCGTGGTCATGCAAATTGGTCATTATTACACTGTACTAATGTCTTCATGTTAATCTTTGCTTTCCTAGGGAGAGGAGTGTTCACCCACAAAGCTATTGAACCATCCATGTTTGTTGTTGAATATCGGGGGAACATCTTTTCTCACAAAGACGCAACACCTAAGAAGAAATGTGGTGATACTCTGAATGATTTTTTGTTTCAGTTTTCATGGAAAGGAGCACAGTGGTGGTACGTTTTGTCAGAAAGAGACCTGGTTCGGTTATTAAATCAACATGGTTAAGTGCAGTCATTTTAAGAGTTGTTTAAGTTTCATTAAGAGTATTCTGCTTGCAGCGTTGATGCCTCGAAAGAGGACAGGACCCTAGGACGACTCGTGAATGACGATCACATAAGACCCAACTGTGAAATGAAGAAGATCTTCTGTGAGGGAAAACCACACCTGTGCCTGTTTGCAGTTACAGAAATATCTCCGGGCGAGGAGATAACTTACAACTATGGGGACTCATCTTACCCGTGGCGATCAAAGGTAAGTTTGTGTTATAGAAGGAGCCTTGCTTTTGATTTTTGCACTAGAATTACAGTCACTTGCCAGTTTATTAGGTACGCCTAGCAAAAACTTATGCAGTCCTGTAATAAATCCTCCAGATTATGGTTATAATGTTCAGTTTTTGTTGAAATTGTTTTAGAGAGAGCCTACTCTCATTGATATAAATGGGGGGGACAAATATAATACAAAAGTAATACATAAATGGATAAAATAAAATATAATAAACTGGCAACTGAGTGTATGCCATGTGTTAGATGTAAGGTTTTGACTTGGGACAGTTTCCAGGCCTACCGCTCTGTATTTAGAGTGAAAGCCATCCCAGTCGTAAATCTAGAATGGCTGTAGTCATACTGGCAACCGTGTGCCATGTTCATTTTTGATCCTGCTGGGAACTGTCATCACTTAATCATCATAGCTCTTTCTGGGACATCCTAACACACATCATATAGCTATTTAGAGGGACTCTGTAAAAATCAGATATTGCTTGTTAACAGTGACACCTGTGGCCGTTAAGTCAACGACAGCATCCTGTTGCTCGCGCTTATACTCGTACTACTGATACACACGAAACTGAACGTGATTGACAGGCATCATGTTGATTTAATGTCAGCAACATTAGCAGCTAAATCGTTAATATCACTATACGTATATTTCACCTGCTTGGCAGTAATGTTAGCTGACCAAACGAAGGTCCCTCCATGAATGGAAGGCCCGGCCGATGTTGATCCTAGTGTTAACTTTTCTTGCTTCAGCCTCTCAACCGTAGTCAGAAGGAACAGGGGAGACACCGTAGTTTAGGTCTCCTGGAGGCAACGTTACTCGCTCCGGAGTTAACCCCTCCCCCCCCCCCCCCTTGAGGAGCTGCAGCATTTGTTTCTGCACAAATTATAACTGCCACTGAACATTCACCTGATATTCTCAAAGCTAAACTAACTCTCTTCTGCTCCGCTGCTCGCTCGATTTCTCACACACTCGCCGCCGCTCTTTCTCTCTTGCTTCCCCACTCACTTCCCACGTGCACACACACTCCCACAACACTAGTTTTTCTCCGACGTCGGTCACATTCCTGTTTTTTAAGATGGGCTTCACCAGATATAACTTTGTTTTTTTGTGCTTTCGTGGAGTTTGTGTTGGAGTCTGAGTTGTGGTGGCGGATGGTCGTTTGTTGCCATTTGCGGACTCCATTTCTAACCGAACGTTAGCTATGGTTGCACACTGTTAGCCCTGTAAGCGGAGCTGAAAATAAAGGCACTCCCGAGCGTCATGACATGACATGCATTGGAATTCCCCGGTAAAACGGCCGGCATTCTACAGGCTGATAGAGGAAACCCAGAAAGTTGCGGAAAGTCTCATTTTTTAGGTTAGATTACAACCTGCTCACACATTGGCAATAAAAAAACGATTAAAATACATTTGTATGTGTAAAAACTTACAAACAGTCCCTTAAGTTGTGCTGTCTGCTCATTCAGACAATCTCATAACTGTCTCTGTCCAGTTTGTCTTGATTGACAAAAGGGTCCGACTTTGTGATGAAAAATATATAAGACCAAAATGAAAATAAAATGGTCTTTGGGACAAGTGTGCATTTTGAAATAAGAATTGTTAGCTTGATGAAAAATGGCCTGCAATAAATATTAATTGTGGAAAGAAGCAGGATACAATAACATTAAATTATAATGAACAAAATGTTAAGAATATATTGGATTATCTACAATTTCATGGTTTTACTATATATTTTGTCTGTATTTATTCAAGTGATTAATTAATTTAGTCATTAAATATTAATGTTGGACACTTGGGGCCTCCATACATCTCACCTACACAGCAGGTATAATGTGTAGTATTATTTTAATTAAGGCAGTACACAGAGACTCAAATTTGCAGTTTACTATGCAGAAAAATCCAAGTGTCTAATTTCCGCATGACTTTTCTATTGCATTTGACATTTACAGGCGTCCTATGATGGATCGAGTAGTTCGTACTCAGACATTTATGCTACTTCATCAACACCAAGGAATGAAAGGGTATGTAAAAGAAAAATGTCTCGATCGTATTTTTCTGGCCACTCCAGCAAATGAGGCCGGACTGCTGTGTTATGCCTAGTTCACACTACACCACTTTCGCCCTGATTTTCCGCTCCCCGACAAAAGCCCCAGATCAGAGGCAAATTGGTGTTGGCTTGCCACTCACACATCGGAGCTTGAGCGTCATATGTTAATTGCTCAGAGACGCAAGCCTAAAGTCTCGCCGACGCTTGCCGATGCCTCGCAGACACATTCCAGATATCTAGCATGCTAAATATGTGGACCTGTCAAGGACTCCGGCTGCAAGCTACAGCCTATGAGAGCGCAAGACACGAGTTGAGGGGAAACCTGGGGGAGGAGGGGTCGCCTGTAACAATAAAAACACAGAGCAAAGTTATTGTTGCACCTAGAGGAATAAAAAGTAAAAAGAGTGTGGAAACAGGCTATTTTGTAAACACGTGCAAACGATCAGCAATATGTGTCGCGTACGGTATCGCGTCATTTACCGTGTATTTCTCGTGTTTGTTTTTGTTACAAAACATAGTTTGGAGACCTCATCAGGGATTCATCCCGGTGAGAGATGTAGTCTGTGACTTCCTCTCTCCAGTCAGTCATGTAGTGTGAAAACCACAATGACTTCAAGACTCCTGATTACAAGACAGCACGTTGTGTGATGTGAACAGTGCAGCGATCTTGACCACTTTAAAAGTCTTGTAGTGTGAACTTGGCTTTAGCAACATATGCACACTGCTCTCACACACCTCTAAAGTTCACTAATGAACATAAACTGGGCTGTGTGGTAAAGCAGTAGATTGCATGTGTTTCTGTGTGTTTGTGTATAAAGTTATGTGCTGTATGTACTAAATTTCTTGTTTCTACTGTATTTCCAGCTTGAAGACTCGTCGGCTTCCAGCTTTGAAAATTCCTGCTCTGATGATGACAACGAACTAGCTGACAGTGGACCAAGTCATAGCAATGAAATCAACAGTCAGCTGGATTTCAGGGACAACTCACCTTTTGCTTCATACGTTCAGCAGGAAGACGAAGCCGCCTTAAGCTCTGATGAACTCGGCTGGGATGGAGACCACAGCTCCAGCGAGGCTACACCAAACCTCAGAGGCCCTTCTCGCACCAGTAAAAATTACTGTTACGTTTGCGGGAAAGCTGTTGCTAAAATTTCTCGTCATCTTTTAAGGCATGCTGATGAACAGCCTGATATCGCTGAAGCTTTGGCGTTGCCCAAAACCTCCAAGGATCGAAAGAAGTTATTTGACGAATTACGTAACCGGGGAAATTACCAACATAATCAAGAGGTTTTGAAGAACAACAGCGGAGAGTTAAAACTGAGAAGACGACCGAAAACCGCGGTGATCAGTACTAAAACACATGCGCACTGTCCACATTGTAAAGGCATGTATGGACGTAAGAAGATGTGGAGGCATGTAGCCCGCTGTCCTTCTAGGACAACAACAGACTCTGCAACAGGCGACAAGACAAGAGTTTTAGGCGAGTCACCATTCTCCAAAAGAATTCCAGCTGTAGTGTACAAGATGCTATCAGCTATGAAACAAGATGAGATTGCATCCGCAGTTCAAAATGATTTCCTTCTAAGACGGCTGGCACAGTATCTGTCCGAGACGTATGGAAATAATCCACGTAAACACGATTACATCAGACAGAGGCTGCGAGAAATGGGAAGACTTTTGTTAACACTTCATGAAAAGTCCATATTTAGCTTCGAAGATGCTATCAAACCCGAAAACTTCTGCAAAACTGTTGAGGCCGTCAAAGACATCGCATGTTTCGATAAAAAGATGCACAGCTATAACAAGCCAAGTCTTGCTTTGAAATTAGGACATTCACTGAAAAAAATGTGCACCATTGTCCTCACCGGAGCTGATGGCAACGAGCAGACGATGAGAGACGCAAAGACATTCATTAAACTGTGTGAAAAAGAATGGTCTGAACTTGTCTCCCAAACAGCCCTCGCTTCGTTGGGTGGACGAAAAGTAAACAAACCGTCTACCATACCATTCACACGGGATGTTCAGGTGTTCTACAGGTACCTGGAAACAGCATCAGCCTCTGCCAGTGAAAGCCTGAAAAAGTATGAAAGCCCGCAGGTCTACAGTGCACTCTGTAGGGTGACACTGGCACAAACATCCATCTTAAGCAAATGTGCACCTGAGGTTTCAAAAATGACACTGAAGACATTCCAGGAGAGGAACTACTCGACCCAAGTGTTGTCCAAGCACTTCATCAGGATAAATATTGTGGACAGGACTGGCCAAAACGTTGCTGTCTTGTTGACCTCTGAACTTGTCAGTGCAATGACGCTGCTCGTGAACAAGAGAGAAGTATGTGGCGTACACATGGACAATCCTTTCTTATTTGCAAAGCCAAACTCTTCTCCAACAAGCCTCTACCACGGAGCGAACTGCATCAGGGCCTTCTCAAGTCTGTGTCGTGCAAAGAACCCAGAGCATTTCAGGTCGGTGCATCTTCACAAGCACATCGCAAGAGTCTTCCAGATTCTCAACCTGGAGAATGACGAGCTCGATCACCTCGCTAAACTGTTGGGCCATGACATCCGGGCCGACAGGGACTATTATCGGCTGCCAGAGGCAGCTGTGGAACTCGCAAAAATATCGAAACTTCTTCTGGCAATGGAAAAGGGTTCTCTTGAAAGATTCAAAGGAAACTCTCTGGAGGAAATTGAGATTGAGGGTACGTGTCCAGTGTACATGTCTGACCTGCCAGTGGAGACAAATCACTTCTTAAACTACAAATAGACACATGCTATATCTTGCGTTTTATTCCAGATGAATTGGAGCCAGATGTGGAGCAGGGCAACCCTGAAAACTGTGATGCTGAGGAGGACGATGAAGACTCTAATCTTTTACTTCAGCAGAGCGGTGTGTTCCCGTACCCATTTATCTGTAATATTCATACTTTTATTTACAATACTTTGCAGGGACGGCCAAGGACAATGAAGTTTATAATGCACATTGCAACATTGCCTCTTCCTGATTCCCTTTTGGTCAATTTTAATAAAGACAATATTTTTAAATATTTAAAGGTGATATGAATCACTGAAATAAAATAACATAAATAAAATAATTAGGGCTGTCAATCAATTAAAATATTTAATCTCAATTAATCAGAAATTTTTTTTATCTGTTCAAAATGTACGTGTTCAAAAGGGAGATTTGTCATTTGCTAATACTCTTATCAACATGGGAGTGGACGAATATGCTGCTTTTTGCAAATATCTGTATATATTTATTATTTGGAATCAATTAACAACACAAAACAATGACAAATATTGTCCAGAAAGTGTGCTGACTTGACTATGACTTGCCCCAAACTGCATGTGATTATCATAAAGTGGGCATGTCTGTAAAGGGGAGACTCGTGGGTACCCATAGAACCCAATTACATTCACACATTTAGAGTTCAGAGTTCACACATTTTGAGGTCAGAGGTCAAGGGACCCCTTTGAAAATGGCCATGAAAGTTTTACCTCGCCAAAATTGAGTGTAAGTTTGGAGCGTTATTTAGCCTCCTTTGCAATAAGCTAGTATGACATGGTTGGTACCGATAGATTCCTTAGTTTTTTTGTAGTTTCATATGATACCAGCATCTTCACTCTAGCTTAAAAACTGAGCCACTACAACCTAACAATCGCAAGTTTCGTTAATGCGTTAAAGAAATAAGTGCCATTAAAATGAATTTATGCCTTATTATCATGTTAACTTTGACAGCCCTACAAATAATCAATAAATGATGAGGCAATAAATAAATAAATTGCAAGTTCAACACAGGTTGAACACGTTTAAAGTTTTCCAAGATAAACACAAGGTTTTTGTATGACACTAATTTTAGTTTTGTTTATGGATTCATTTTTAATATTTTTGGATAACTCTTCCAGATGCTGCGGAACAACAAGGCAGGCAACAAACTCCTGAGCAAGATGCCCTGGAGCACATAAAGGCTCGCATAGACAAACCCTTCCTGGAGGAAAGGTTTATAGATCCCTTTAAAGGTTCATTTCTTTCATTCTTTTTTATTTAACCCTTTATTTAAAGGTGTGCTTTTTATTATCTAGATGTCTTTTCATAGAGATACCTGTGCACAATATCAAGAGCTATTGATGGGATGGTTGGTCAATAACTGTATCTAATCTATGTGATTGTTTCTTCATTCTTGCTTTTATAGGGAGAGGTGTGGTTACCCATGAATCCATTGAACCATCCGCCTTCGTTGTTGAGTATTGGGGGAACATTTTCTCTCACAGAGAAACTAGGAGAAAGAAGTGTGGTGATACTCTGAACAATTATTTGTTTGACTTCTCATGGAATGGAACAAAGTGGCGGTGAGTTCACTGCTTTTTCTGATTTTTTCATTAAAGGAGGGTAGTTGTTTTTAAATGGTCTATTTGGGCTTTTGTTATAGGGGAAACTTTATAAGATTGAATTATCCAAAACAAGTCTTGACCACCCTCCTCTATGCATGCTGCATGAATTTCTTGTGTGTGTGTGTGCGCAGTAAATTTTCTTTCTCTGTTTTAACTGCACTGCTATGTCTGGTACTTCTTCGTCCTCAATTTCTCTTATTTGTGTACCTGGTTAGCTTAAAGCTTCAGTAGGCAGAATGGTTTTGGCATCATTGGGCAAAAATTCCATAATAACCTTTCAGCATATTGTAATTCAAGTGTTCTGAGAGACAACTAGACTTCTGCTCCTCCTCATGGCTCTGTTTTCAGGATTTAACAATCTAGCCTGTGACGGGAGACTTTGGCCAATCACAGGTCAGTTCAGAGAGAGAGAGAGCGTTCCTATTGGCTGTTCATTCAACGGAGGCAGCTGTCAATCACTCAGAAACTCTGATGAAATGGTCAAACTAGGCAGCGCTGATCAAATATGAATTAATATTCTGTTACTGTAATGCCTATTTCGCTCCTAAGATGTTTTCAGAATCATCTTGTAGTGTACTGTTTAGCTGTAAAATGAGAAAGTTTACTCTGGCTGGTGGGCAGTGCTTGGTGTTTCCTCAACTGATCTCAACATGGCTCCCGGGTCACAAACTTTCTCATTTTACAGCTGAACAGTACACTACAAGATGATTCTGAAAACATTTGAGGAGAGAAATACACATTACAGTAACAAAATATTGATTCATATTTGATCAGCGCTGCCTAGTTTGACCGTTTGATCGGAGTTCGGGAGTGACTGACAGCTGCTCAGAGACGGCAAGGCTCCAGCTCTGCTCTGATTGGTTGTTTTCCTCCGGTCTGTGAAATCTTGCAGATGCCGTTAGGAGCACCAGAGGACACAGAGGAACATGATTTTTTTCAGATTACCTGTTTCATGTACTACTGTCAGGATATAGTGACCGTTTTATAAAAATAACTTTTTTTAATCATATTTGCTCCGACCTGCCTACTCTGTACTTTTATTGTGTATGTCTTTATTGTATTTGTAATTTCAGGACTAAATTAAAAACTAGGGGATTGTCCTTAAATAAACAATAAACACTAAATTGACCAGAGTTATTTTAACATCAGTGCATCTTCAAGAGTGTGAATTTGGAAAAGCTAGGCAGAATGTAGGAGGATGTTAAAGTTATGTATGATATAACAGATATTTTAAGAGTGGTTTAAGTTTCATTAAGAGTATTTTTATTTGCAGCGTTGATGCTGCGAACGAGGACGGGACCCTCGGGAGACTCGCGAATGACAATCACACAAGTCCCAACTGTGAGATGAAGATTATAGTCTATGAGGGCAAACCACACTTGTGTCTGTTCGCAGTGACAGAAATATCTCCGGGTGAGGAGATAACGTACAACTACGGGGACTCATCTTACCCGTGGCGCTCAAGGGTAGGTTTATTTTCTGTCATGGATTTTCATTGATTACTCAAGTGTATCTATTGACATCTATTGCAGACATGTCTACAAATCTTTTCACTGTTCTGCCCTCCTCTGTTTATGACAAAATATTAGACAATGGTCTTTATATATTGACATCCAATACACCTCAATAATGACCTTACATTTGAATCAAAATATCCCTAAAATATTGTCATTGTACATATTGTTAACAAAAACTGAACCTTATAAGCATTGCCAATGTAATATGTATAACACATCAGTTTGCAATTAATTCATTCAAATTAATCACACATTTTTTTTATCCGTTCAAAATGTACCTTAAGGGGAGATTTATCAAGTATGTAATACTCTTAACAACATATTTGGGCAAATATTGCTTGCTTTATGCAAATGTGTGTATATACTTATTGGAAATCAGTTAACAACACAAAACAATTGGTCAATTTTAATAAAGACGATTCTTTCAAATATTATAAATAATAACATAAATCAAATGTCAATCGATTAAAATATTTAATCGCAATTAATCAGACATTTTTTATCTGTTCAAAATGTACGTGTTCAAAAGGGAGATTTGTCATTTGCTAATTCTCTTATCAACATGGGAGTGGACAAATATGCAGCTTTATGCAAATGTATGTATATATTTATTATTGGAAATCAATTAACAACACAAAACAATGACAAATATGTCCAGAAACCCTCACAGGTACTGCATTTAGCATAAAACAATATGCTCAAATCATAACATGGCAAACTGCAGCCCAACAGGCAACAACAGCTGTCAGTGTGTCAGTGTGCTGACTTGACTATGACTTGCCCCAAACTGCATGTGATTATCATAAAGTGGGCATGACTGTAAAGGGGAGACTCGTGGGTACCCATAGAACCCATTTACATTCACTGATCTTGAGGTCAGAGGTCAAGGGACCCCTTTGAAAATGGCCATGACAGTTTTTCTTCGCCAAAATTGAGCGTAACTTTGGAGAGTTATTTAACCTCCTTCGCGACAGCAGGCAGCTGCAGACAGCTAGTACGACATGGTTGGTACCGATGGATTCCTTAGGTTTTCTAAGTTCATATGCTCCAGTATCTTCACTCTAGCTTAAAACTGAGCCCGCTACAACCTAAAAATTGTAAGTTGCGTTAATGCGTTAAAGAAATTAGTGGCATTGAAACAAATTTGTGTTAACGCATTATTATCGCGTTAACGCATTATTATCGCGTTAACGCATTATTATCGCGTTAACGCATTATTATCGCGTTAACGCATTATTATCGCGTTAACTTTAACAGCCCTAATAGGTGTACCTAATAAACTGGTACGGACGGGAAATAACATGACATGTGTCTTGCCAGCGCAGGCATATTAACGCAGTTTGACCAATTACGATACTATAAAACAAACGTCATGTTGTGTCGTCATATTTCCTCATGACTTTTCCATCTTCTCAATATTTACAGGAATCCAGTGAGGAAGTGAATACATCACAAACAGACCGAAATGCTGCTGCATCTTCATCAGAGGACGAAAGTGTAAGTGTTGAATTTATTTCCCTTATTAATCACCGGGTAGATGTGGCGTTGGAGGATTAGGCATTGCTATTATGTAAGAACTGTACCCCTTAAGATGTCACTGGTGTCTCCGTTAAAGCTGCAGCAAATATTCTTTTTTGTTTAATTTTCATTCTCAATTAAGATACTTACTTTCTTTCAAAGATTTCAGGGCTACAACACCTGATTATACGTACACTTTATATATATCTATATATATTGATATATATAGATATATACATTGTTTGTTTTGTGTTTGGGAATATATAGTGTGTAAAATGACTTGTTCATAATTGCAGGCTGAGGACTCAGCAGGGCCCTCCAGTTCTGCAGCATCCTCCTGTGAGCAACAACCCATCGATGCTTCATGCATCGAGCAGGAGGACGAGGCTGATTACAGCTCTGATGATTCTACCTCTGAACAGCCCAAAGACCCCTCCTTCACCAACAGAAACTATTGTTACGTTTGCGGGAATCCTCAGTCTAAAATTTCTCGTCACCTTTTCACCCATAGAAATGAAGAACCTGACATAGCTGCGGTGTTGAGATTACGCGTAAACTCCAAAGAACGGAAAGCGCTACTGGAGAAGTTGCGAGACAGAGGAAATATCCAACATAATCGAGAGGTTTTGAAGACTCGTCGTGGACAACTGAAAGTGAAAAGAAGAAACGCAAACGTGCCCATCACTGCTAAAACTTTTGCATCCTGTATATATTGTAATAGCATGTACGTTCGCAAGGACATGTGGCGACATATGCAAAAGTGTTCTGCAAAGAAGCTCTCAGAACCTCTACCACGCAAGACTAAAGTCTCATCTTTGGTCGTTGCTGCAGAGTTAACAGACCGCCAAAACCTCTCTTCAGATGTGACCAACATGTTAAACACACTGAAGAAAGATGAGATTTCATCTGAAGTCTGGAATGATTCCTTTCTGCTGCAGCTGGCACAGTCTCTGTACCCTTTGAATGAAAAAAAGACCATCAGACCGAGGCTGAGGCATATGGGACAACTCCTGTTAACGTTAAAGAAAAAGTCGATATGTAGCATTGAAGATGCCATCAAACCCCAAAACTTCAGCAAAGTTGTTGAAGCTGTGAGAGAGCTCACTGGCTTCAATGAAGAGAAGAAGTCCTGTGACAGACCGAGTATTATGAAGAGTATGGGAAATTCTCTCAAGAGAATTGGTGACATTAACTTCGCCAGAGCTTGGAAAGAGGGTGCTGATAGTGAGACGATACATGAAGCAGAGACATTTATGAAGTTGTGTGAGAAAGAATGGGGCCAGGCCCCAAAATCAAAAGCAAAGCTGCCAACTGTACCGTTCATACATGACGTGCAGCTTTTTTATGGGTGCATGGAGGAGACAGCAGATTCTGCAGTAGAAAGTCTGACGATGTACGGAAGCTCTCCGGTCTATACTGCGCTTCTCAGAGTAACAGTTGCACAAGTGTCAGTCTTAAACGAAGACACAGCCGAAGTTTCAAGAGCAACTCTCAAGTCATTCGAGGAACGGGACGAGACCGAGCTTCACGAAGACGCTGATGTTAGCCAGTCACAGTTGGACCAAATTCTGTCCAAGCACATCGTGAAGATCAATGTTATGAGCGACAGCGGCCAAAAAGTTGCGGTCACGTTGACCTCTAAACTGCTCAGTGCAATAACACTGCTTGTGAACAAGAGGGAAGCGTGTGGTGTACATGAAAATAATCCCTTCTTATTTGGAAGACCTGATGGATCATGTACAAGCTTCTACCACGGACACCAGTGCACCAGGACTTTTGCAGCTCGTTGTCGTGCAAAGAACACGGCGAACGTCCGGTCTGTGCTTTTTCATAAGCACATTGCAAGAGTTTTCCAGATTCTCAGCCTCACGAATGACGAGCTTGATCAGCTAGCCAAACTGTTGGGCCGTGACATTCAGACGGACAGAGAGTATTATCAGACGCCAGAGGCAGCTGTCGACATTGCAAAAATCTCAGAGCTAGTATCAGCTATGGAGAATGGATCTCTTGAAAGATTCGAGGGGAAATCTCTCGAGGAAATTGAGATTCCAGGTACGTGTCCTGTTCAGTACTTAAAGGTGTTGATGTGGAGAAACAAACCAAAGTTTGCTCATGAAATGCATGTTGACTGCATTTGCTTTCTCAAAACATTTGCAGAGCCAATTTCTTTTTCTTTTCTTTTTTACACATTGAAACCAGTGGGCAACCTCCGGTTCTGAAAAGTGAAGCCAATGCAGAAGTGCATTAAACTGTCATTCTTTTTAATAGCCAGCAGGGGGCGACTAAAAAGAAGTCAGATTGTGTTTCAAGTCTTCTTCAATACAGCGCGATGTTCATTTAGGGCGTGGCTACCTTTTGATTGACAGGTCTCTACCGCGGCTTTGTCCAGTCTGGGAGTTGTCTGCGTTTCCATCTTAGAACTTCAACTCTTTCACAGTGTTTTTTCAGTTCATGAGAGTTAATTGTAACATTTCAGTCACCTAAAAATGTCTTCTTCAGCGTTCGGTTGTACTTAACTCCACCCTCTCGTGTCACTTCTGGTTGCAAAATGCCGAACTTGAGGTTTCAAAACGGCAGTCCACAAACCAGTGGGTGACGTCACGGTGACTATGATTAAAACCTGTGTTGTTTACTTGCCAGCAGTCTTCTTCTCTGCCTCTCGCTGGCACATATATTTCTTGGTAAATTACCACCACCTGTCTGTCAATGTGAAACTATTGGCAGGAATGTGTATGTGCGTGTACAAGTTAAAAACCTGCCAATATAAGTATGTTTTAGCTGACAAAAGCCTTTACTTAGATTTCAGTGAAATTATATCAATCAAATTGGTTATTCAAATCAAATTTTAATTAAAAAGAACATTATTACTTATTAACTAAGTTGTTGTATTTATGTCTTTATATTGATTGAAGCCATATCAACATGTCCTATTGGGACTACATACATGTCTTGCTTTCCTTTGAAGATGAATTGGAACCGGTTGTCGAGCAGGACAGCCCCGAAAACTGGGAGGAGGAAACTGAGGAGGACAATGAAGAATCAGAGGCTTCTTTTCTGCTGCGCGGTATGTAGTAGAGAGACAATCTAGTTCGTAGTTTTCCATGCATTTTCAGTAGCATTGAAGCTGGAAATACGCATTACTACGTTTTCTTTCACAGGCACAAATTAACCCTCCATGACCAGCTGCAGTTTGAGCTGTTAGAGGTTGAATATATATATATATATATATATATATATATATATATAAAATCATTAACAGGTTAATATTAGAGTCGGGTGACTTGGTCTCAGAGATTTGGTTTTATTGACTCTTAAAATCGATTTAATTCCGTTACCCACAGGAGTGAGAAAGATTTGCCTTAAAGGTGCAATATCCAGAGCATTAATATAACAGCAAACAACTATTGTCTATGTAAAGATATAGAGGAGTAATGTCTACCTGAGCGGAGAATGAAGTCGCTCTCCCTCTGTGTGTGTTGTAATCAGAGCTTCTCCGTGCTTTGTTGACATCACCGGGCCAGCCGCGCATGCTTTTAGTTCATGCGAGTGTGCCCCACTGGCTAGCTCTGCACTGCTCTCAGACGGCGGTTACAGCTGATAACGGCATCCCGACCGCCGTCGCGGAAGCGTAGCTCCCACTCTGCCGCTCCCCCCCCCACACACAGGTTAACATCGTTAGCGCTGTCAGCAGTGTTGCTTTTATTTTCACTGTTAGTGCTGTTAGCTACGAGCCACCAGCTCAGACGTTGCCATGTTGAGAGCCATGCGGAGGCAATCTCCCATTTAGCACCTTTAAAACAACAAAATGAACCTCATATGTTTTGTCTTAAATTTTTTTTTTCTTAAATGGACAATTAAAATTAAAAACTCAAGGATAACTTATTTCTATTAAAGGGACAGTTCCCAGCGCCAAATGCGGCTATATTTTCCGTTTGGCGAGTAAATCTCAGAAGGCTATCCGCCACACTGGCGGGGAAACCAAAATAGTCGTGTAATAAAAAACTATGCTCGGTTACACTGAGAGTCTGTACCGCGTTTTGGTGTCATTTCGGGCGCGGTGCTTCTGTCCTCTCTCTTTCTCTGAGTTTGACACACGCACCGTGTGCTTAACGTTAGTGAGTGTAAGGAGATATCATTTCAGTAGAGGTGGGAGTGGGGGGGACGGGTGCACGGTGCGCATTGTGTTTGGTTACTAGAAAGTTCATGTGTTTTTTGGGGTGATGACGAGTCAAGACGGGCAAGCTTGGCGGCCTGTAACAGCGGCCTGTAACATTGACCAGTATCCGGGAGCGGAAGCGAGCATGTGACTGACGATCTGACATTTTCAGTTCAGTTTTTTAGGTGTAAAATCCGTTTTGCTGCTGCCCACGTCCACAGCAGTATATTGCGTTGCTCCCATGCTGGTACTCCTGTCTGTTTCTACAAACTGGGGACGTTCAAACCGCAATCTACTGTTGGTAATACACTGACTATGGAGAAGTACCTCATACAATCCCACTACAAAACACCCAAACTATCCCTTTAACTTGACACTAAAGCAGAGTGAAATAATTAATATATTTTATCTAATAAATGCACTTTACTCAAGAATGGGAGTCATAAACAAAAGAGATGGGATACAAAAAAATATATTTGTGCCATAACCACGGCATGACTTATAGATATTTTATCAAAAATATTTGGCAGTGTCATGAGCACAAACATAACCATGTTCAACTTACTTACTTACTTCAAAATAGGATTAATGCCTAGCTCACACTACACAACTTTTGCCCTAATTTTCCGCTCCCCGACAGTTTCTGGAGCTCCCCGACAAAAGCCCCAGATCAGAGGCAAATCACTGTTTGCTCGCCGCTCACACATCGACGCTCGGTCATCATGTGTGAACTGCTCACGCAGACACACCTGTCGGGGACTCCGGCCACGAGCTACAGCCAATGAGAGCGCAAGACACGAGTTGAGACCCTGTGTTATCGTGTATATGGTAAATGGACTTGTATTTATATAGCGCTTTTCTAGTCTTTCGACCACTCAAAGCGCTTTACACTACATGTCAGTATTCACCCATTCATACACTGATGGCAGAGGCTGCTAAGGTGCCAACTTTGCCCATCAGGCTCTAATCTAAATACTCATTCTCACAACGATGGCTAGGCCTTCGGGAGCAATTTGGGGTTAAGTGTCCCGGAGCAGCCGGGGATCGAACCACCGACCTTCCGATTGGTGGATGACCTGCTCTACCCTCTGAGCCACAGCCGCACCATATATATATATATATATATATATATATATATATATATATATCGTTTGTGTTTTTGTGACAAAGCGTAGTTTGGAGACCCGACTCATCAGGGATTCCTTCTGGTGAAAGATCTTGTAGTGTGTGACCCCTTGTCTCCAGTCAGTCATGTAGTGTGAAAACCACTTAAAGACTCCCGATTCCAAGACAGCAAGTTGTGTAGTGTGAACAGTACGGCGTTCTGACGACTTTGAAAGTTGTGTAGTGTGAACTCGGCTTAAGTTGTGTTGCAGTTGACACTGCTGGTCACAGCAGCTACCCGGTCTGCCGTCTCCACGCTCATCCTTTCTCTGGTGAACAGTGGCAGAGATTTAAAAAAATGTGTTTATGGATTTAAAAGAAACCCAATAGAACCAAATTGAGGAAATGTTTGACTTCTCCAGCTGAATGGAACTGTGGTGATAAATAAAAAGTAAATATTGAACAATAAACGTGTTGGTAATCTCCTCACATAGCTTTACCTGTATGTCCTCTAGGTCTTCCCTACACAAAAGGCTCATTTTCGGTAAAAAAAACAAACTCCAGAGTTTCTCTCTCGAGGAAACGTCGCAGTGGCCGGAGCAAGATGCGGAAGAGTGAAAACGAGGCACCTGAGCTGAATGATGAGAAAAACGAAGAGGTGAACACAGAGAAGGATGACTGGTTGGAGGAAATGCCTGAGAGCCGTGCTGCCAACAAAACCGAGGAAACAGTGTCTTGTAGCAATGAGGACGCTACAAACATTTCTTTCAGTGATGGTGATGAGGACATGAATGTGGACTTTGACATGGACATGGACACCGATGAGGACACTGTCAGAAATGATGAAGATGGTGACCCAAACGGCTCACCAGCAACGCCTTTGATACCAGATGTGACAAAGCAGGACAATGACAGCAGTGATACTGAGAAGAACAATAGCTCACCTAGCAAGCACCCCAGTGTCCCAGACCTTGACATCGATTCGGTGAACAATGTGGAGAAAACAGATCGAAAGAAAGGAGGGGAGCAAAATAACTGGATGGATGTGGATAGCGGGAGTTCCTCTGGCTTCTTAAACACAGGTAAAATAAATCTGGTATTTCTAGATGACAGTCAGGGGATCACCAAAGTCAGTAGGACACATCATTTGAGAACCATGAATGTCTGTACAAAGTTTTGTGCCAATCCATCTAGAAGATTTCAAACTATTTCAGTGAATAAGTTTAAACTTTGACCAATGAGTGGCGCTACAGGAAAAGGCAGGGTATCACAAAAGTTTTAAGAATTGATCCTCATTGGGCCTCGAACATCTGAAGCAAAGTTCACAGCAATTCATCAATAGTTGTTGAGATATTTCACTCAAAACTAAAAACCTCATGGTGGCGCTAGAGGAAAAGTCGAGATCACCAAAGTCAGTAGGCTTCATCAGGGGGGTCATGAATGTCTCTATAGAATTGCATGGCAATCCATTCAATAGTATAGCATTTGAACTGCATAACACCCACATTTGATCTTATTCATTTCATCATCATTTATAGAAAAGAACAACAAATTATCAGCTGCAGTGATCGGAATGAAAGAAGTGAAGATATTAATCCCTAAACTGGACATTGTGAGTATCCTTTTTCAATAAATTTAAAATTTGTTATCATATTATAAGCAAAAACTGGTATGCAAGTATGAATTAAAATGTCTTTATATACACATTTTTGGCATTTGGCATTTTTTCACATAACTCTTTTGCCATATAATGGATATAGATGTTGCAGCTTTTTTTTTTTTTACTCTTGCTAACGCAGCGTAAAATGATAAATGACAAAAATATAACATTCCTCAACAGTACTTTATTTTCTATTTTAACAAAGTGTAATCATTAGCGTCACAGCATCACAGTTTTCATCACAGTTTTCCCGTGACAAAGTTGTTTTTCGTTCTCTTTTTGTCCTAGGAGAAGTTTAAGGCTCCAGTCTACATTTCCCAGTTATCATCTGAGTATAAGTCCGTCAAGTCGCCGGTGAAAGCTCAGCCCCTCCAAGACAAGCGTCGAACATCCTCCACATCCACAAACGTCAAAGACGAGCCGAACTATGCAAAGGTAAGGGAACGTACTTCTACCTTAGCTGCTGTTCATCAAGTGAACATTGCATTTATAAAAGTATTAAATCACATTATATGTATGAGAATATTTTGAATAACCACCATTAAGTATTTTTTATGATAAAATCATCTGAGCTACTGCCGTCTACAATTTGGAAGGATAAGCAAACGTTCGTTGATGCTTCATTCAGAGCTGGTATGAGCAGGTCAAATGTTGCATCATTTCCTCTGTACAATCCGCAAGATACAATTTAGGCTGCCAATCAATTTAAATATTTAAACACGATTAATCGCATGATTGTCCATAGCTAATCACAGTTAAAGCAGCAGTGGGTAGAATTGGAGCAAATATGATTAAAAAAAGTTATTTTTATAAAACGGTCATTATATCCTGACAGTAGTGCATGAGACAGGTAATCTGAAAAAAATCATGTGACTGTGTGTCCTCCGGTGTCCTCTGGTGTCCTCCGGTGCTCCTAATGGCATCTGCAAGATTTCACAAACCGGAGGAAATCAACCAATCAGAGCTGATCTGGAGTCTGCTGTCCAGCTGCCGTCTATAAGAGCTGGCTGTCAACCACGGTCAAACTAGGCAGCACTGATCAAATATGAATCAATATTTTGTTACTGTAATGCCTATTTCTCTCCTCAGATGTTTTCAGAATCATCTTGTAGTGTACTGTTTAGCTGTAAAATGAGAAAGTTTGCGCAGCCATGTTGAGATCTGTTGAGGAAATACCTAGCACCGCCCACCAGCCGGAACACAGCCAATAGGAACGCTCTCTCAATGAAATGACCTATGATTTGTCAAAATCTCCCGTCACGGGCTAGATTTTCTAAAGCCTGAAACTAGAGCCATGAGGAGGTGCAAAAGTCTAGTTTCTCTCAGAACACTTGAATTACAATGATGCCAAAAATATACTGCATACTGAAGCTTTAATCGCCAATTAAACGTTTTTTTAACTGTTCAAAATGTACAATAAAGGGAGATTTGTCAAGTATTTAATACTCTTATCAACATGGCAGTGGGCAAATATGCTGCTTTATGCAATGTATGTATATATTTATTATTGGAAATCAACTAACAACAGAAAACAGTGACAAATATTGTCCAGAAACCCTCACAGGTACTGCATTTAGCATACACTAAACTACCAACAAACTAAGAAAAATCTAATAATCATCATTCTTCATCTTCTCTTTCGCATATCAGGTGACGGAGATGACCTGCTCCCACTGCAAGAAGAGCATGGCGAAGGGTCAAACGGCTTACCAGAAGAAAGGATTCACAGACGTCTTCTGCTCCAAAGACTGCCTTTTCCAAATCTTTCCCATCAACAAACCAGTCACCAAGACGTGTCATCACTGCCTCAAGTGAGTCTGTGAAAAACATCACTTCATCTTAAAGTAGTCAGTAACATAGTAGTTTACATTTCTGAATGTGTTCTGTCAGGGCGATATCGCAGCCTCTTGACCTCATCATGGCTGCAGTGGACATTAAGGGAACTATGAAGGACTTCTGCAGTGTGACCTGTCTGATATCTTTTAAGTCCAACCCTATGTCCACCCAAACACCACAACAGCTCTGCAGCATGTGCAACAAATCCTGCACTGTAAGCAAAAAACAAATATATTTTTTTCTTCAATTAAACTCGCTCATTTTAACTATAAACTCTTTGTCGTACTCACTACCCCGTCATCATTATCTTCTACAGGCCACATGCGAGTTGATTCTGAACGAGGATGTCCACAAATTCTGCAGCCACTCCTGCTTAGAAGATTTCCGCAGGAACACCGTGGCCATCTGCGACAACTGCAGCGCCATCTGCTGTAACAATCCGCTGCAGCTGAAGCTGGAGGAGGGGACCAAAACCATCTGCAGTCAACAATGTCTGGACGAGTTGAAAGAGGTGCTGAAACATCCAAATTATGGTCACTTAAATGTCGAAGACAGAAAACATTACAGCTTGGATAATGCAACACTGAAACACCATATACATAGTACATGCCTATTTCTCACCTCAAATGTTTTCAGAAACATCTTGTAGTGTACTGTTTAGCTGTAAAATGAAAGTATGCTCCGGCTGGTGGGCGGTGCCTGGTGTTTCCTCAACTGATCTCAACATGGCTGCCGGATCACAAACTTTCTCATTTTACAGCTAAACAGTACACTACAAGATGATTCTGAAAACATTTGAGGAGAGAAATAGGCATTATAGGAACAGAATATTGATTCATTTATTGATCAGCGCTGCCTAGTTTGACCGTTTGATCGGAGTTCGATTCACTTTGAGAATCCCTGGATTAGATGACTGATTGCGGAGGCAAAGACGTAACCAGCTGAAACATTTGTGCCAATTCATTTTGAAAGAGCAGCTGCTGATGGGGAAACCCCAACTTGACCGATCAATATTTGCCGCAGTGCAGCCAGAAAGGGTTGGCCAGGGCTCTGTGCAGGCCAGTCAAGTTCTACCAAACCAAACTGGAAAAGTCAGACCTGGCTTTGCACACTGAAAGCCCACTATTGTTTAAAATCTCACTGTATGCTGTAGCACTGAAATTCCCCTTGGGATTGGACCCAAGGGACCCAAAGCAAGGCACGGAGAGACTTGCTCACTGATTAAAAGCTTTTCTGAATGAAATAATTATTCTACAATATCCCTGACATCCTGTTTTCTTTTTCTGTTACTGTGCAGAACACCAAGACGCCCCACCGATGCACCATGTGCCACACTTCTCAACCGATTTCAGGCATGGTTCATTTCAAAAGCGGCGAGAACACGGTGGAGCTCTTCTGCACCCGCACCTGTCTGAGATCGTACATGCTTCGGCCCGCACCTCTTCAAGGTACTGGACAATGAGTTTGTCAACTTTAGCCTTTTTTTTCTTCTTCTTTCTTCTTTTTTTTCAAGGGGCTGTGTTGATGTGGAGAGTTGCTACAAGTACCAGTGAGACAAAGTGCTATCCTGGAAGTCCAGGTTGAGTCATATATCAGTGAATTTTAAATTGATCAGACTCTTAAACACTACACAGGGGTTGATAATAGATGGAATTGAAGATTATCACAGCATCTCTACCACCTGCTACTGGTAGAGAATTAACATCATACCTATAGCCTCATATGCTGCCTGCTTCCCACCCTTACGGCAACATAAGAAGCGGCCAAATGGGGCACTGCCATGTTTTTTTTCTATTTCCAGGCATTCATCATGCCATATGATAGGCCTCAAAATAAATGCTGCACAGTCTGACACAGATAAGAGAAAATGTGCCTGGTAACACTTTTATTTAGCATTTAAAAGCAGTATATAAACATTAAATAATTGGTTTATAACATTAGTTGTAAGCAGATTGAAGTGCTTATTAACCCCCTGAGACCCACAATAGACCCATTTCTGTCTTTTTTAGGGGGGTATTTAGAGGGTGTCTTTAGGGGGAGATAGCAGGTCAACAGTAGATGTCACATAGAAGTGGTGTACATCATCTGAAACCTGGGAAACCGAAAATTCATTTGAGATGCAGCTCAGTGTGTCAAGTTGTTCTACCAATAAATCAGAAATACACATGAAAACAATTAATGAATCAAAATAAATTGTAAAAAAGTTTATACGGTCTAAGAACATTATAATGGAAGTATATGATGGTCGTCCCCATGCTCTATTATGTCTCATAAATTGTTGCAGCAATTTTTGGGTTGATACCATTTGTTACACAGATTTGGTGCTAAATTTAACCATTTTATACCACTGGAGAATTAAAATGATCGATAATCCCTCCAAAATACCACATTAAGACACCAAGATCTTGAGGAACACCATAGAAAAAGCCATGCTGTGATTTGGGATCAAAAACGTTTGACATTTGGAGATTTCTGCAAGAATGACATTTTGTCGGCAATTGCATGGTGAGCACTTGTGTTGTGTAAACTGCTCAGAAACCCCCTTATTGTCAATCTAGCTAGAAAAGCCATCCATTCTCTGAATGCTCTAGGTCTCTAGTTTGATCCATCCATCCTCTGATTGCTCTAGGTCTCTAGTTTGATCCATCCATCCTCTGAATGCTCTAGGTCTCTAGTTTGATCCATCCATCCTCTGAATGCTCTAGGTCTCTAGTTTGATCCATCCATCCTCTGAATGCTCTAGGTCTCTAGTCTGATCCATCCATCCTCTGAATGCTCTAGGTCTCTAGTTTGATCCATCCATCCTCTGAATGCTCTAGGTCTCTAGTTTGATCCATCCATCCTCTGAATGCTCTAGGTCTCTAGTCTGATCCATCCATCCTCTGAATGCTCTAGGTCTCTAGTTTGATCCATCCATCCTCTGAATGCTCTAGGTCTCTAATTTGATCCATCCATCCTCTGAATGCTCTAGGTCTCTAGTCTGATCCATCCATCCTCTGAATGATCTATGTCTCTAGTTTGATCCATCCATCCTCTGAATGCTCTAGGTCTCTAGTCTGATACATCCATCCTCTGAATGCTCTAGGTCTGTAGTTTGATCCATCCATCCTCTGAATGCTCTAGGTCTCTAGTTTGATCCATCCATCCTCTGAATGCTCTAGGTCTCTAGTTTGATCCATCCATCCTCTGAATGCTCTAGGTCTCTAGTTTGATCCATCCATCCTCTGAATGCTCTAGGTCTGTAGTTTGATCCATCCATCCTCTGAATGCTCTAGGTCTCTAGTCTGATACATCCATCCTCTGAATGCTCTAGGTCTGTAGTTTGATCCATCCATCCTCTGAATGCTCTAGGTCTCTAGTCTGATCCATCCATCCTCTGAATGCTCTAGGTCTCTAGTTTGATCCATCCATCCTCTGAATGCTCTAGGTCTCTAGTCTGATACATCCATCCTCTGAATGCTCTAGGTCTGTAGTTTGTGGCTGTAAAGTTTCATGAGGCTGTGATTATCCTAGAGGTCACCACAGGTCATTTTATACAGTGAGGTCAAATTCCCCAAAATTGTCTCACATTTTCATTCACATATCTTGAGGTCAGAGGTCAAGGAACCCCTTTTGAAAATGACCATGCCAGTTTTTCCTCGCCAATATGTAGCCTAACTTTGGAGCATTATTTAGCCTCCTTGCTGACAAGTCAACAGGACATGGTTGGTACCAATGGATTCCTCAGGTTTTCTAGTTTCCTATGATATCTAATCTGATCATTCACTCTGGCTCTAAAGCTCAACCTGCTACTACCTCTGAAAGACAGTAAAGTCAATCCCGAATGACTTCCCTTCAGGGGGTTAATGCATTTGACAACAACTATAACTCCTTCCATGGGCATCCATAAGTGAAGGCTGAATGTCAATATAGTAAAATGCAGTAGTAATACTATAAAATATGTCTTCATAGGACAAGTTATTGTAATTGTTGACAAACACTATACATTAATAGCTTAAAATGTCCTTATATGGGCTTATAACTAAATTATAGTGTGTTAGAAACCATTCATTAAATGTTTGCTTATAAATGCTAAATAATGGGGCGTTAAAGTAAAATGTCAATGCCATGTGGTTAGTTTATGTACAGTTCCTATATTTGCAGTAAACCTAATGACCTGTGACTGATTTCTCCCTTCAGGAAAGAAATGCTTGGATCAGTTGAAGAAGAGGAGATTCACACAGAAGATACAAATATTGAATGCTGTGAGTATTCTATACAATAAATTAATTTACTGGAGTGAAAAAATATGAAGGTGTGAGTGGAATCTGTTCCACACGAGAGCTACGTGAAGCAGACACAGTATTTGTTTACTTGTTATCGTGTTTTAAATGAAGCTTTCTTCTGTTTATTTACATGACAACAGCTTGTCTGATTTGAGCCTAGCCAAGTAGAATCACATGCAAGTCCAGGGACGGCTTCTAATCTCTGTACCATAAATGCATCGTCCCACAGGAGGAGGCAGACATCAGTACAGACTCCACCGCGAGCGGGAATGATGCATCTGCAGCTGCTGAATCGTGCACCAAACCAGAACTGATCATTGCAGACTCGTGCGTTATCTGTTGCAAGTGTAGAAAGAGACTACCGAGAGGAGAGACACTTTACCGGACGAAGAGCTCACTGGAGGTCTTTTGCTCAGCCAAATGCCTCTCTGAAAGGCATCCCCAACAAGTCACCAAAAACTGCTACAACTGCTTCCAGTAAGTCCAAGATACGTTTCGTCTGTATGTCACCTCTCCTCCTTTTTGTGAGATTTTCTTTTTTTTTTTTTTAGGGCTGTCAATCTATTAAAATATTTAATCACGATTAATCGCAAATGAATCGCACATTTTTTATCTGTTCTAAATGTACCTTGTGGGTAGATTTGTCACGTATTTAATTTATTATTGGAAATCAATTAACAACACAAAACAATGACAAATATTGGCATGGCAAACTCAAGCAGCTGTCGGTGTGTCAGTGTGCTGACTTGACTGACTTGCCCAAAACTGGGATTATCATAAAGTGGGCATGTCTGTAAAGGGGAGACTCGTGGGTACCCATAGAACCCATTTACATTCACATATCTGGAGGTCAGAGGTCAAGGGACCCCTTTGAAAATGACCATGACAGTTTTTCCTCGCCAAAATTGAGCTTAAGTTTGGAACGTTATTTAACCTACTTTGCAACAAGCTAGTATGACATGGTTGTACCAATGGATTCTTTAGGTTTTCTAGTGTCATATGATGCCAGTATCTTCACTCTAGCCCTTAACTAAGCCCGCTACGACATAAAAATCGCAAGTTGCGTTAATGCGTGAAATAAATTAGTGTCAAAGTTAACACGTTGTCGCATTAACTTTGACAGCCCTAGTTTTTGTTTTGTGTGTGCATTTGTATTAAAAAGAGAATCGATACAAAATTTTGACAGTTACATACATATTTTGTTTTACAAAGTCCAACATTTATGATAAATAATGTGCAACTCTTTTGACAGTTGATTCCAGATTCTTAGTTGTGAGAATTTGCTGCTTTTCTTTATCTTATGTGATCCTACACTGAAAATCTTTAGGTTTTGTTGGTCGGACAAAACTAGCATTGTTATCACCTGGCATTTTCAATTTTTGTGACAGATTTTGTAGACCTTTAATACTGCAGGTCAAGCAGAGCAAACACCATAAATTCAGGAGACATGAGGTACTGAGGCCAACGATCTTTGCTCATTCTTTGAAAAATAAAACAAGGTTTCTGTGTCATAACAACGCCCCCTATGCAAAACTGACAAGGGTTTTCCCGAATGTGAATCTCATCTTGATCTCTTCCCCTCAGGGTGATAATGCGGCCTCACAACATGATCCTGGCTCCGGTGGATGATTCTGGAACTATGAAGGAATTGTGCAGCGACACCTGCCTTGCTTCTGTCAACTCCAAGAGGAACATGGCGGCCCCCAAACCTCCAGCTGCAGGACCTCGATCAGAGTGCAAGATGTGTGCCAAATATTGCTATGTAAGGAAAAAAGAAATTGATTTTTGGTTTCTGTTTGACTTTTAGTCACGTCAATGCTTTTAATTAGGACTGTCAATCGATTCAAATATTTAAACGTGATTAATCGCAAATAATCGCAATTTTTTTTATCTGTCCAAACTGCACCTTAAAGGGAGATTTGTTAAGTATTTAATACTCTTATCAACATGGGAGTTGGCAAATATTCTTGCTTTATGAAAATATATGTATATATTTATTATTGGAAATCAATTAACACAAAACAATGACAAATATTGTCCAGAAACCCTCACAGGTACTACATTTAGCATAACAAATATGCTCAAATCATAACATGGCAAACTGCAGCCCAACAGGCAACAACAGCTGTCAGTGTGTCAGTGTGCTGACTTGACTATGACTTGCCCCAAACTGCATGTGATTATCATAAAGTGGTCATGTCTGTAAAGGGGAGACTCGTGGGTACCCATAGAACCCATTTTCATTCACATATCTGGAGGTTGGAGGTCATGGGCACCCGTTTGAAAATGGCCATGACAGTTTTTCCTCTCCAAAATTTAGCGCAAGTTTGACGCAAGCGTTAACCTCCTTCTTGAAAAGCTAGTATAACATTGGTTGGTACGGATGGATTCCTTAGGTTTTTCTAGTTTCATATGATACCATCTTCACTCCAGCTTTAAAACTGATCCCGCTACAACCTAAAAACCGCAAGTTTCTTAATGCGTTAAAGAAATTAGTGGCGTTAAAACGAGTTTGCGTTAACATGTTATCGCGTTAACTTTGACAGCCCTAATAGAAACATCTATGGAAGTAAGCACATCAGTCCATCGGTTATAATAGATTACTAAATCAAGCTCTAAGTTACTGACAGCCAGGTAGTGAAAGGGACCCTTGTGAACAGATATTGATGAAGTTTGTTCAATAGCGTATGTGACCATCTCACAACCTGCAGCTGAGCCATCGTTGTAGTCCATTCTTCATAAAGGGGTGGATGTATTTTTCCTCCAGTGTCTCAATCCTTCTCCTTCCAAAAGGGAAGTCAAGAGTTCTGAAGCTCAGTTTTTTATGCAAATAAACACGAAGTCTACACATGGTTAGTATAGCAGACGTGACATAATATTACAGGAATGTCAGTAGTAATATCTTACATTTTCATACACACTTGTACTTAAAGCTGTCCACTTGTGATCCGATCACCCAGGATGCATCTTAATGCCAGGTCTGAACAGGGCCTCAGTAATAGATCTTTGGAGCAATGTCCCTTCATGAAGATTATCTGAAAATATGAAAATAAAGACTATCACTATTCTTATCCTTTAAATAATCAGAATTGACACAGTATGATCAATCCACATGCTCCTTTGTCATCCTCAGTGCAAATTCAAGCTGACCCTGGATGGCTGTACCCAGAGAATTTGCAGTAAGGAATGCTTCGTCAACACCCACAGAATCAACAACTTGCCGTTGTCCATTTGTGATGTCTGCAGCTGCGTCAGCTTCGACAAAGGGTTCATGCTGAAGGCGGAGGACGGCAGTCGAGTCATCTGCAGTGAAGAATGTCTGGTCAAGTTCAAAGAGGTGCAGAAATCAAATGTCAAAGTCACGATCACTTCATTTTTACCAGAACAATACTGGTATTGGCATATCTACAACATCCACATTAACACTGCACATGACCATGCATATTACTTAGCTATACATACACGGTCAACATCCAAGCAGTGTGTGTGCACAGGCAGCATGAGTCTGTCAATTAACAAACTCATTTCCTTAGTTTTGCACAGTTTGAATGGTGATGCAGTTTTGTAACTGTGGCTCAACCCATCTCATTATGTGCATTAGGAATATGGGAAATGTTGATTAGGTCGATAAGAAATAGATAAATAATTAAATATGTGCTCAGACCCGAAACATGTTTTGGTAAAACTAAGGAGCAGAAAAATGAAATGAGCCAATGAAAGATAAATAGAAAATAAAATAGATTGATTGTTCAAGGAAAATATAAAGCTTTATATTTGTTTATACACGCCATTTGAATTATTTATTGATATTTTCAGTTATATTTTGTCTTTTACTACCTTTTGACAGTTTTGGGGCTCCATAATGGTAACCAGCTTTACTTTACAGTAATGTTGATGCCTACCAACTAGGAGACTTTGAAAAGACTTTTAAAAGTCTGAATCCTAACACCCTCTCCCATCTAAAGACGATGTGTCTTAAGTCACAGAGTTTTTAGTCACAGACTATAATATTTGGCAAAGCAATGCAATAGAGTGCTACAGGAATGAGTCCTAAAACCTGGAAATGAGTTAGCATTTTAGCACTTCCGGTTCCCTCGTCTGGAAGTCAATGGGTTTTAGTTAAATGCCTGAAATAGGATCTGTGGTTAACACAAGCTGAAGACATTTTAACGTTTTGTTCTACGAAATGAAATACATCAATAAATCATGAATTTTGAAGCCTTTATGTGTCTTCTGGTGATTACATTCACTCTTCAAAAATCCTAAAAGTGGTGGTCATTTGTGGAGATTATCTTGCTGAACAAAACGTGTAAGTATCATAAAGGTGTGTTTGCGACAGAGCTTATTTTCTGCAATAATCCAAAAGCCTATGGAAAAATCCAACTGTTTTTTAGTGCAGGGAACCAGGGCGATGCTAACTTCCTGGTTGGCCTACAAAAATACGTCATTCCTGCAGCACTCAATGGGCCACCGGAACACCCCTCTCCATAATCCTCCAAAACAGATCAACATAGCTCTCAAACCCCCCCCACCAACAGTAACCTTTGATGATTATGATGATTACATTTAACTTCATTTCATTTACATTCCACACATCTCATGCATAAATACATCATATTTGTATCTATTGTTCTCTATCACTTATCTTTTCTTTTTTTTTTTTTATATTGCTTTAATTAGATTTTCACCCTGACTGCCAGCCACCCCCCACCTATCAACATACACACTGTACACAGTCACATGCACACAATTTGATATATATTTTTGCCCCTTTTCTGTGTTTTTTTTCAGTTTTCTTTATTTGTATTTCATCCTGTTTTATTTTATTTTATTTGTTTAAAAAAAAAATTAATCAATTGGTCTTGCCTCCAAGCCTACCAGAGTGGGCTCCTCCTCCATCTCCTCTCCCCTCAATTGATGACTGTATATGGGGAGAAAAAGGAAAAAAGCCCTGAGCTATCTTCCAGGTTCAGGACCTCCTATTATTATTATTATTATTATTATTATTACTACTACTACTACTACTACTACTACTACTACTACTACTACTACTACTACTATTACTACTACTACTGCTGCTGCTGCTGCTGCTGCTGCTGCTGCTGCTGCTGCTGCTGCTGCTACTACTACTACTACTACTACTACTGAAGTGGGTAAAATGCGAGACTGCATCTAGATCCAGACCCTTCTTGTTGCCTTTGTTGGTTAGGAGTGAGATTGGTTAGTTTAGGGTTGATTTTCAGGGTAAGCCAATCAGAGGCAGAGTAGGGTGGGTCATGTCTCCGGGGGGCGTAGTTTTCAGATTATGATGAGTTGCATTCTTTCTCCAAAGAACGTATATTACCAAAAAGTGAAAGTCAATTGTTTGTTCCATTGCAACATCAGCGCCCAGCAGCAAAGCTACGCTTCTGCCATTTTGGACTGAAAGCGACTACCGGACGCCAGTAAAACGTCTGCCTTAAAAGTGCCGTACTAAAGTAAAACTAAATTATTTCTATTCTATAGTCATACTTTACCGAAATGGCCTGTGTTGAACAATAAAGTATTATAAATATAATAAGCAGGTTCATTCCAAAATGGCGGCTGTTGTAAAAAAACACCAGAGTTTCGTATCTGTGCTTTTATACTCTTTGCCTTCTATATGCGCCAGCAATTCTCATTGGACCAAATAGGTGCCATCTCACACTCAACATCGATGGCCCTTCTGTTTCCCCCTCCCCCCAGGCACGTAACCTTGGCGTGATCTTCGACTCCACCCTCTCCCTTGAGCCCCACATCCGCCAACTGGTCAAAATATCCTTCTTCCACCTTCGCAATATCGCAAAAATCCGTCCGTCCCTCACACCCCCTACAGCAGAGAAACTCATCCACGCCTTCATCTCCTCCCGCCTTGACTATTGCAACTCACTCCTCTACGGCATCAGCAACACCTCCATAAATAAATTACAACTGGTCCAGAATGCAGCTGCCCGACTCCTCACCCACACCAAATCATGGCATCATATCAGCCCAGTCCTGAAAGACCTTCACTGGCTCCCCGTCTCCCACCGGATCTCCTACAAAATCCTGACCCTTACCTACAAAGCCCTCCACCAACTTGCACCCCCCTATCTCTCTGAACTCCTCTCCCCCTACCAACCTCAACGGTCCCTCAGATCCACCTCAGCTGGTTTACTCTCCACCCCCACGTCCAAACTCCGCAGCTTTGGGGACAGAGCATTCTCCAGGGCAGCTCCCAAGCTCTGGAACTCACTCCCCAATCTCATCAGAGACTCTGATTCCCTCACCACATTCCAGTCCCGCCTCAAAACACATCTCTTCTCATCTGCTTACCCGTAGCCCCCTCCTTCCCCTCCCCATCAGTCCGTGTGTATGTATGTGATTGTGCCTGTGTATGTCGCTTCTTGTCGTTCGTCTCCTGTCTGTCTGTCTCACACCGTTTTCCCCCCCGACTATGTTAAAGCGTCTTTGAGAATATTATAAAGCGCTATATAAATCTAATATTATTATTATTATTATCTTGGGGTCTGGTATCCAGTTGTTATTATACTGTATATCCATGGTTTATAGTGTATTTCACAACGGCTTCGAACGCGACTCAGCCAATCGTAATCAAGGACCGGAACTATCGCTTTATAATTTGTTGTAGCTATTTTTGATTTACTTTACTGGCTAAGTGTATGGAAAGAGATGGACAAGATAGAGGAAAAAGATAAAAAAGAAAGGAGACATTCTGAAATTACTGAGGGAGAAATTAAAGAATTGCTTTCGTCTGTGTGTTGCTTGGCGACCGTTCTGCTAGATGTCACTGAATTCTTCCACATTGCTTGGTGGAAGAATGATTATTTGTTATCAATAAATGATTGTATTTTTTGTTCTTGTGTGTTTATCTTCTGAAACATTGTCTGGTATATGTAGTAACTGTTTTATAAAAGCAATAAGCCACATGAGGCGGTGATTTACTGTGGTTTTAGAACAGCTAATGGGTGATGTTAAATAAGTCTCACGTCTGATCCTGAACCTGCCCTGTACCTCACATCGCTTCTCTGCTGGTTTTTATATCTTTACAGGAAATTGAGACGCCCCGGCTGTGTACCATGTGCCAGACGGTCCATCAGTTGTCGGACATGGTTGAAAATAAAAATATTGAGGGCAGGTTGGACTTCTTCTGTAGCAACAGATGTGTGATGGTACACAAAGCTCAGCCTTCCACTGTGTCAGGTACTGCACTGTCATTCTTCTTATAAATCTGTACCCCTTGTCTCCCACCCTCACTCTCTCCACTGCCTTTATTTATTGCCTAGGCACTGAATTATTATATTATAGAATCATTTATGAGCTTTGACAGCAGTTTACAAACTTAAGACAACAAATAAGTTGCATCTGGCTGCTTACTTTGCTAAATAATAACACTAAAACAAGAAACTTGTCCTAATGTTATCATCTCTTCATTGAGTTAGAGCTGATTGTTATCCATACACTGCTCATCCCCTCTACGCTAGGCTTTCGAATGTGTTTCTAGTGTCTCCAGCAATAGAATATCTCTCTGTAGTCCATTGTATGTTTTAAATCCATGTTCATTTGACTCCTCTTTGATTTGTATTTATAGGAAGGAACAGCCCATCACCTGAAGAGACTGACATTAAAAAAGTGAAGCCGTCACCCAAAGAGAATTTCATTAAAGAAGTGAAGCCATCACCTGAAGAAAGTTTCATTAAAGAAGTGAAGCCATCACCTGAAGAAAGTTTCATTAAAGAAGTGAAGCCATCACCTGAAGAGAATGACATTAAAGAAGTGAAGCCATCGTTACCGAATTTGGACTGTGTGAGTATTATGTGTAATAATGTAACAGTTGTAATGCACTAAAATCAAGGCAAGACTTTAAGCCAAAGCTTTTTTGCAGTGATGTGTGTGATGTACAGTATAACAATATGACTGATTTTGTTTCTGATAAGTAACTGTAAAGTTGGACTACAGGAAAGTATTTCTTCTCTAGGTGGGTTGCAGTGTGCACACACAAGTAGATCCGCTGAATTACACACCAGTTAGAATGAAAAATTAACCAATAGCAATTTTCTTGGATGATTCCAATTTTTTTTTTTTTTTAAAGGGACTATTTGTGGGTGTCGAGCTCGCGCTTGCTCGCTCTAAATAGACATGGACGAGCATCGCTCAAAACAGTGAGGCGACACACGTCAGCTAAACCCACAATATCACTCTATATTTCAGCTGCTTGGCAGTAATGTTAGCTGACCAGACGAAGGTCTCTCCATGAATCAATGCTGATCCTAGTGTTGGCTTTTCCTGCCTCAGCGCAGGCTCAGGCAGCGGGGCTACTCAACGAGTTACGTTATCGCCTCCCGACCGCAGCCGGCAGCCGCAGGGAGACACCGGCACCCGGTCGGTAACGAGACGACAACGTAACACGTGGAGGAGCCCCGTCACTTCACAAGACACGGGAAACCTCTGTTGGTCTGGAGGAGCTGCAGCAGTTATTTCTGCACAAACGTCCACTGTACATTCACTAGATATTCTCAGAGCTAAACTAACTCTTCTGCAGTGTGGAGTGAGCGCGCGTTCACGTCTAGTAGAGGTGGAGCGAGTACGCGAGAACGCGCGCGCTGTCTGAGTGAAGGTAAGCAGGCAGCGGAGACGAGGCTCCGGCCACACGCGAGCGCGCATATTCGAACGCGCATGTGTGGCAACCCGCTACATTTATACGCTTAAAAAGTTACAAACAGTCCCTTTAAAGTCTGACCTGTCAATTTTGATTTTTGCCGATTTCGATTCTCTTTCTAAGAACTATAATTGACAGCAAGGCTCCAGACTGACTTTTTTTTACCACCTCCCTGGGAAAATAATTTCAACCATCCTTGTAAACCGTCAAAAATTCTAAATGTTATCCTTTTACTTTGTTATTGTCATCTATAGTGCTTATTTGCATAAAAGCACACAATTCAGTTGATTAGGAAATACATCATTGTATTTTTATTTAAATAGTTGCTTTGATTAAAAAATTCTTGACATTAGTAGTTTTAATTATATATTATAACCTGCTTAGAGCTAGTGTTAAGAAGTTAGGGTCATAATTCCCTCTCTATTCTTCATTTTATATTGCTGTGAAAACCTCTTCTTTGAAAAACTGTATTTATTTAAGTTTCTCACCAAAAATTCTATTTCACAAGATTACCTCCGTAAACGTTAGCTGTTATCTCCGTTATAAGCCGGACTGTGATAGGGAGAGCCCCCGTGCTGTCAGCAGACGAGCCGGTCACTGTGATTACTCTGGGCAGCATGCATGGGAATGAATTACAATATAAGAACTGTCTGATTAAAGCCCCCTTCAGCCAGTTTTACTGCCTGTTTTTTAGTAAAAGTTCTTTTTCAAACAGAGAATGGGGGTGTGGTTAATAGTCAGACATAATTCATTGCCATGGAAACCAGATTGCATCATTTTTCGACCTAGTTTAGATGAAACCAGTTTAAATGAATTTACGGTTTATCAGACCACAAATGTGACAAGAATCAGCGCAGCACACCAACGGGAGTTTTTTCTTTCCGACTGAAAGTTGTGCTCCCCGTCGTTCGGACCTGTTAGAGGCCCACAAACCTCAGCTGCTTTCCATTAATTTATCTCCAGCAGGAGAAGGTAAAGGAGTGAGCGAGCGAGAGAGACATTCAGTGTGTTGGGCTAATTCTGCCGATGGGATTTTGTGTAATTCTCTGTGTTGATTGCACCCGTTCATCGCACACAATTGTTGAAATAAACACACTAAAGTAAGGGGAAGGAAAATAAAAATAAAATGAAAACCCTTTGTTAGCTAATGCAACAAGTTGGGCTAGTTAACTACACTTAACTAACTATCTAACTAACTAGAAGACAAACTGACAGACAGATAAACAGATTTATCAGTTTGCCGCTGCACAGACACAAACGAGCATGATTGACCTGCAGCTTGGAGGATGACGTCTGACCTGCAGCTTCTACTATAGTCATACGTCATATTCCCATTTTATCAACAACCTTCTTTTTTAAACTTTGAGCACAAAATTATTTGTCATAAAAAAAATTTGCAAACAATGTGGCTAATCAACTTTCTAATCAAATAAATATGAAATATCATAGAAATGCCAAAATACACTGGAAGGGGGCTTTAAGTTAGTTGTTTCAAATGTTTTAAAATTGTTCATCCACGGCTTATTTTGGACTTGCAGCTGTGACAAATTGCAAGCTTTATGTCTTCTTTGCTCATGCTGAAGAACATCCACACGGACGACATGTTCGATCGGTCGGTGCATCTCTAGTTAGAACAATCACAATTCTCCACACAGACTTCTCTGTTGTAAATGTTACACAGCTAATCCGTTTCTTTCTTCACTCTTCATCAAGATAAAAGAAGAGCCCATGGATGAGGGGTACAACCAGAATCTCCCATCCTTCATATCCACAGACGGTATCAAGGATGAGCCTAAGGCAGGAGAGGATGTGGCTAAGGTAGGACACATGAAACACTTCATAGGAGATACAGACAGATGTAGATGACAGAGTAGTATATGAGTAGTATTGTAGATGATGTCGTCACTGATACTGATGAGGAAAACAGTAGAAGAGCAAACTAGCAGATGTTTAGAAGTGTATCTGATGTACAGTAACCAGCTGACTACTACCCCATCACTGTGCATCATCTTACTCTTCGGTTTCTGACAGGAGGACTTGAAGATCGGGTCAGTCTTCTCCTTGACGGAAGACTCATCTACGTCCACGTCTACAACGGCAACTGTCGCCCACATGGATTTGCCTGCGTCTTGCTCCAACTGCAAACAGGTCCTGATGGACGGGGTGACTGTTTACCAGAGGAAGGGCCACGCTGACATCTTCTGCTCCACTCCCTGCCTTTTGAAATTTTACCAAATGAAACAAGTTAAGAAGACCTGCCACTTCTGCCTTCAGTGAGTCATACAGTAGTTTCTTTTATTTGCAGATCAATGTCGTCTTTATCTCATCATTCCTCTTTTTTCCCTGACAAATGTCAAGGCATTTGATTTTAAATATCCTTCAGGTAAACTCATCTCAGGTGTATCGACACATTATTGACTGTCAAAGATTGCAGACTTAAAACTGATCCCATCCTTCCTCTCAGGATAACACAGCCTCAGGACGTCATCCAGGCCCCGGTGGATAATGAGGGGACAACAAATGATTTCTGCAGCCGGACCTGCCTGTCCTCCTTCAACTACAAGAGAATCATGTCCACCAAAATACCCCTCGTGCCAGTCCCGTCACAGTCACAATGCAGCATGTGCAGCAGATATTGCATTGTAAGAGAGACAAGGGAACAGATTTCCAAGAGATCAAATTATATTTTACGTTTTTTTATCGTAATAGTGAAGAACCCTGCCTGCTAGAAGAATGATCTTATAAACTATAAACTGTACTTCTTTTAAAATTACGACAGTTTTGTGGTAATGGCCTCATACTAATTATGGGAAACGCATATTTTTCTCAATAGGTCATCCTTTTTAACCAAAGTTTTAGTTAATACTAGGGCTGGCTAGGTTAACGTGATAATAACACGTTAACGCAAATTCGTTTTAACGCCACTAATTTCTTTAACGCATCAACGCAACTTACGATCTTTAGGTTGTAGCGGGCTCAGTTTTCAGGCTAGAGTGAAGATACTGGCATGAAAATGAAACTAGAAAACGTAAAGAATCCATTTGGTATCAACCATGTCGTACAAGCTTATCGCGGAATAGGCTGAATAACGCTCCAAACTTGTGCAAACGTTTGGCGAGGAGAAACTGGCATGGCCATTTTCAAAGGGTTCCCTTGACCTCTGACCTCAAGATATGGGTTCTAAGGGTACCCACGAATCTCCCCTTTACAGACAAGCCCACTTTATGATAATCACATGCAGTTTGGGGCAAGTCATAGTCAAGTCAGCACACTGACACTGACAGCTGTTGTTGCCTGTTGGGCTGCAGTTTGCCATGTTATGATTTGAGCATATGTTTTATGCTAAATGAAGTACCTGTGAGGGTTTCTGGACAATATTTGTCATTGTTTTGTGTTGTTAATTGATTTCCAATAATAAATATATACACGCATTTGCATAAATCAGCATATTTGCCCACTCCCATGTTGATAAGAGTATTAAATACTTGACAAATCTCCCTTTAAGGTACATTTTGAGCAGATAAAAATTTGCGATTAATCTCAATTTACTATGGACAATCAAGCGATACGATCATCAATTGACAGCTCTAATAAATATTACATACAAAACTAAAAATCTTCATCTCACGTATAAACATTACAACTCGCTGCCCCTTTGTTATCCTGGTTTATATGAATTGTAATGAGTATGAATTATGGTTGACACACTGTCCTCTGTTTATCCTCCTGCAGAGCAAACATGAGATCATAGAGCAGGACGTCGTCCACAAGATCTGCAGCGGTCCTTGTTTCCTCCGCTTCTGCAACATGAACAATGTGTCCATCTGTGAGAACTGTCACTCCCGCTGCAACACACCTCTCCTGCTCAAGATGGAGGACGGCAGCAAAAAACTCTGCAATGCGGAGTGTCTGGCCCAATTCAAACGGGTAACGGCATCTTAAAACATCTATCAAATGCCAAAGAATATTGTTTTTTAAGTTCTGTACATTTTGGATATTTTTATGAAGCTGCTGAACTACTTTTAAAGACTGGTAGCAGTGTCTAGTTTAGTTCTTTGTTCTTTTTTTATGGCAGTTAAATTTAATTATTTCAGTAAAATTCTGTGTTAAGCTGGGATACTTTCTTTTTTTTATTTAAGGTCTACACTTCAAAAAATAAAAATGCTACAATAAATTAAAAGGGGGAAATCTCCACTACCTTTCTTGAATGGCTCTACAAGTTGCTCTAGATGAGGTGACCACCTAGATTCCCTAAATTTAAAATGCTCTGAGTCGGTGAATCAACTTAATATGTTCTCTGTTTTATTATTTTGCAGAAAATCAAAGCGCAGCAGCCGTGTGCCATGTGCCGCAAATCCCATTTAATGTCAGATATGTTTGAAAACAAAAACGATGAAGACGTGGTGGAGCTCTTCTGCACCAGCAGCTGTGTGATGGCATCCAAGATCCAGGCTGTCAGTGCATCAGGTACTGGACTTTAACTTTGACAGCACGGCTGCTCTTTGTCTTTGTCCTTCTCTTTTGCTCTCTGTCTAATAAGATTCCAGCTCTCAGTGAATCAAGTAATTATGTAAGTTTTGGTAATGTACCATTTAGTCACCTTAAACAACTTCAGATGTCAAAGGGGGCTAAACGTTTAATGCAGTGGAGTTGTCCAAATTCTCAAAATGTAGGTAGACAGGATTACTCCCATGAAGCCTCAGAGCCTTGCTGAAGTGCTTCATTACATTCATGTGATATTAGTACTTGTGGTATTAGTTATTGCTTGTGGCCAGGTTTCTTTCATGAAATCTCTTTTTCTCCTCAGGTGCTCCATTGGATTGTGACAACTGTGGTAAGACTACAGTACCAGCCTGCCACCTCGCCATGTCAGATGCCTCCATTAGAAACTTTTGCACTCTAACCTGTGCCATGTCTTTTAAGGTAATACATCCTACAACAACTCTGAATTGATGTTCCCCTTAAGGCCCAGATAAACCCACCCGACATAAAAAAACTAGCGGCAACAAAGGCTGACCATTGAGTCGCCTCACGTCGCCTGTGTCTTGGCTAAAAAGTTGCACTCGAACACACCACAAAAACTACAGCCGACAACCAACTACCACGTACATTCTGCGCCTGCCTGAGAGGAAATAACTCTCCCTGCCAGCAGGCGGCGGTAGTCTGTATTCGTCATTCAAAAAGGGAAACCCGAAGAACAAGGACGGCGGGTATACACGCCGTTGTTATGATAGGTACATGAAACAAAGCAGCGTTTGCCGACCATTTCCACACCGCTCTCACTCACCACTTAGCTTCATTCCAGATGGCCATGTAGCTGTGAAAATATCCATGTATTGGAATGATCAGGGGCGGCAAACATGGCTTGGGGCCCTTCTATGTGGAGTTTGCAGCTGGGATGAGCTCCAACTACCCCACAACGCTGTAAAGCAATGGTTCCCAAACTTATCCTACTGACAAAAGTACTGATTTGGCTTATTCCACTGTGGTAAAGTCCTCCACTGTCACCCATAAACTATTCAAAACATAGAAAAGAGCCATACTGTTGCATTAGGTAGCATGTTCCTTCATTACAATTTACATGGCCAGTGTACTTTATCCTAACTTTATCCAACATCCTAACGGTCCTAACAACATTTCTGGCGGAAACCCTGCTCAGTGTTCTATTAGATACTAGAGACCATATTTATATTATACAAGTTTAAAACCTTTTTACATTTTTGTGCCACAGGAGTCCCAGAAAGACATGAATCCTGCCACAACAGGAGCCTCTGACCAAACCCAATGTGATTTCCTCAAGCCGCCTGAGAAACTGCCATGCGCCCAATGTCGGCGCATTATAAAAGCTACGCCCAAAGTCATCCAGAAAAAGGTGTGTGGTCTGCTTTTTAAGATAGCTTTTTACTTGAGCTGCCTGCCTTTTCTACCTGGCTGTGGTAGTGTAATATTCAGAGAAGCAGGTTTGTGAACTAGCTTTTATACCTTTCTTCAACCACTATTGTGGAAGTAACCGGTGACGTTGTCTTGTAAATCCCAGTTGAACCAGTGGATCTAACTGAAACTCAGGTAATGTCCATCGATTCGCACAGTTTTATTCTGACAGTGTTGACCTACCTGTATAGCTGTAAACCTCTGTGATATGTGATATATGATATAAACTGTGAAGTACGGTAACGTACACTATGACATTTGTTTGTTAAAAGGATAGTTTGGGTGTTTTCAAGTGGGGTTGTATGAAGTACTTATCCATATGACGGTCGGCACACCCCCAGTTTGGAGAAACAGACAGGAGTACCAACACGGGAGCAAAGCGATGTACTCTTCTGGACGGGACTGACATCAAAACGTATTTTAGACACCTAAAAGAAAGGCTCCCCTAAAGACCAATTATTATAGAACATTTTCACTGCTTTACCTTGCCATCAGAGAGCCCTTTCCGACGGGGAATTGAAGCCGTTATATCCATCCATGCTTTCGCCAAAGCCAACAGACTCCATTGAAAAAAAAATATTTTTACCTCACGCTTTGGTGAATCCAAACTAACACTTTCACCAAAGTCACACAGTAGCACATACAAACTGTGTTCTGCGAGGTAAAATTACAGTTTTTTCAATGGAGTCTGGTGGCTTTGGCAAGAACATAGAAAACGGCTTCAGTTCCCCCCCGGAAATATAGATTATACTATAGCTGTACGGCTAGCTGTATGGCAAGGGAAAGCGGTGAAAATATTCTATTCTAAATATAGCATACACATATTCGATTTTTTTAGTTGGGCCTTTTTTAGGTGCCTAAAATACATTTTGCTGCTGCCCCCGAGCACAGCAGTACATCGCTTTGCTCCCGTGTTGGTACTCCTGTCTGTTTCTCCAAACTGGGGGCGTGCCGACCGTCATCTACTGTAGGTAATACACTGACTATGGATAAGTACCTCATACAACCACACAACCCTAACAAATCCGAACTATCCCTTTAAAATACACTGTGTTTGTGTTTGTGCACAGGGAAAAATGAATTTTGTGTGTAGCCTGGCCTGTGCTCAAGAGTTTAAGACGGTCAACAACATCATTGGCATCTGTGAATATTGTAAGAATGAAAAGGTCATCAAAGGCGTCAAGAAGGTCGACGGCAATGACTGCTACTTCTGCAGTGACGGTAAGAGGACACGTGGAAGTGTCGAATGAAGCACTGTGCAGCCTAGTTTTTGTTGTGCACTTGTAATATTAAAATATAGATCAACAACAAAGAAAAAGAGTTAAAGTACTGAAATTCAGGATTAACAGCCTGTGAATCTCCTTTCTCTCCTCCCAGGCTGCAAGATGCTCTTTCAACACGAGCTGGAAAAGAAGTGGGGGAAACACTGTGGCTTGTGTGCTTACTGCTTCTGCATCTCTAAGACGTTGGTGAAAGCAAAGTATGATGGCACCGACAAGGAGTTCTGCTCCGACGACTGCAGCTCAAATTACAATATGCTCCACTGCCGTGTAAGTAGTGGTGGGAGTTCACCCATTTCACAAATGACCTGCTCATTGTAGACAGTGTAGTATTCAAGCTTCAAGTATGTGTCCTTTTCCTTTTCTGTGTGCTATTCTTTGTATGTTTCATATTTTATTAGCTCAAGGTAAGTGATGAGTTCAGATTAGATCATGTAAATGAAATGTGTCATATATCTTTTTTGATAATTAGTCCTATTAGTGAATGTATTTTAGAACAGTCTCTTTGTTTGAATTAAAGTTTCAGTTATGGTTATGGCTCCAGTGGTGCATTTGCAAAGAAGTCAATATATGTATTTGTTTTTGGATGGGTTTTGTTTGTTTAAAGGGACTGTTTGTAAGAATCAGAAATGTCTTGTTAACAGCGACACCTGTGGCCGTTAAGTCAACGAAAGTCAGCGTCCTGTTACTCGCGCTTATGCTCGCTCTACATAGACATGAACGAGCATCGCTCAAAACAGTGAGGCGACACACGTCAGCTAAAAGCACAATATCACTCTATATTTCAGCTGCTTGGCAGTAATGTTAGCTGACCAGACCAAGGTCTCTCCATGAATCACTGCTGATCCTAGTGTTGGCTTTTCCTGCCTCAGCCTTCCGACCGCGGCCGTAGGGAACAGGGGAGACACCGGAGTTTTGGTCGGAGACGATAACGTTTCTCTCTGCGGAGCCCCGTCACTTCACAAGACACGGGAGACCTCTGTTGGTCTGGAGGAGCTGCAGCAGTTATTTCTGCACAAACGTCCACTAGATATTCTCAGAGCTAAACTAACTCTTCTGCAGTGGGGAGTGAGCACGCATGCACGTGAGAGTGGAGCAAGAACGAGCGCGGTGTGTGAGTGAAGGCAGGCAGAGAAGCAGAGGAGCAGAGTACAGCAGAGACTGCGGCCCTGGAGACCAAAGCTACGGTCTCCCCCGCGTCCTCCGACCGCGGCCAACACTGTTTAACAGACGGGCTTCACTAGATAGAACTTTGCGGTTTTGGTGCTTCCGTGTAGTTTGTGTTGGAGTCTGAGTCTGAACAGCGTAGCCACACGCGAGCGCGCATGTGACATTGGTCCATTGGTACCAACTATGTCACACTAGCTTGTCATGAGGAGGCTGAATAATGCTCCAAACTTATGCTAAATTTTGGCGAGGAAAAACTGTCATGTCCATTTTCAAAGGGGTCCCTTGACCTCTGACCTCCAGATATGTGAATGTAAATGGGTTCTATTAGTACCCATGAGTCTCCCCTTTACAGACATGCCCACTTTATGATAATCACATGCAGTTTGGGGCAAGTCATAGTCAAGTCAGCACACTGACACACTGACAGCTGTTGTTGCCTGTTGGGCTGCAGTTTGCCATGTTATGATTTGAACATATTTTTATGCTAAATGCAGTACCTGTGAGGGTTTCTGGACAATATCTGTCATTGTTTTGTGTTTATTGATTCCCAGTAATAAATGTATACATGCTTTTGCATAAAGCAGCATATTTGCCCACTCCCATGATAAGAGTATTAAATACTTGACAAATCTCCCTTTAAGGTACATTTTGAACAGATAAATATGTGTGATTAATTTGAGATTAACTATGGACAATCATGCGATTAATCGTGATTCAATATTTTAATTGATTGACAGCCCTAATGGTTACATGATATTACATTATTTTTTTTCCTACCTCGGGTAGCTCTCATTAATCAGCAGATCAACGGACAATTAAAATAATCGTTGGTTGCAGCCAACCTGCATATAAGCAAGCCTAAAATGTGAAGTTGTTAAAATCCTCATTAAAAGCACGAGGTGCTCTGTACTGACTCCACATCTACTCTCTGCTTTCTCTCAGGTTGCCAAGTGTGACACCTGCGGTCGCAACGGTAAGCTGAGGCAGAGTCTTCCCCTGCTGGGAGAGGTCAAACACTTCTGTGATCTGAGGTGTCTCCTACATTTCTGCAATAAAAAGGTCCAGATTATCAACAAAGGTATGTATTGTTGGTGTGTGTGTCTGTTTTATTGCTTACAAGCCCGTTTATGTCTGATGTTGTGGTCCTTGTGTGTCCGAAAGTTAACAAAAATCACACAGAGCTGGATTTCAGCCTTGTTGGACCTCAAGGAAACCTGGGGGAGTTATCCGTCTCTTTAGCTGCTAAATGCTCCACTATGTTCACCAGCTAGTCTCCAACTGTGTCTGTCTGCTGTTTGCTGCTAAGCAGGTAGTGTACAGTAACCCAAGTAGACCCAAAACCTGCTTTGAGTCAGACTATTGTTTTTTTTAGGAAATCAGATCTGCCTGAAGACCTCTACTTTTATTTGTATTTCCTGTATAAAGTGTTGTGAGGAGGATCACTAACAGCTCTGCTGACTCCTCTTTGTTTCCTCTCTGCAGTCTCTTTACCTCCTCGATCTTCTGACACAGTGGAGTCCTCCCCCGTCATCGCTAACGTTATCTCGCTCGCTAGCGCTTTGGCTAGTCAGCCCAGTGCCTCTGCCAGCTTTACACAGCATGGTACGCACACACACACACACACACACACACACACACAGACATTATGTGCACATACTGTAGAAAAGCTATTCATTGTGATTAGGGCTGTCAATCCATTAAAATATTTAATTTTTTATCTGTTCAAAATGAACCTTAAAGGGAGATTTGTCAAGTATTTAATACTGTTATTAACATTGGAATGGGCATATATGTTTGCTGTATGCAAATGTATGTATATATTTATTATTGGAAATTAATTAACAACACAGATCAATGACAGATATTGTTCAGAAACCCTCACAGGTACTGCATTTACAGACGTGGACAAAATTGTTGGTACCCTTCCGTTAAAGAAAGAAAAACCCACAACGGTCACTGAAATAACTTGAAACTGACAAAAGTAATAATAAATAAAAATTCACTGAAAATGAACTAATGGAAATCAGACATTGTTTTTGAATTGTGGTTCAACAGAATCATTTTAAAAAACAAACTAATGAAACTGGCCTGGACAAAAATGATGGTACCCCTAGAAAAGATGTAAAATAATGTGACCATAGGGACATATTAAACTAAGGTGTGTCCTGTAAATAGCATCACAGGTATCTTCAAACTTGTAATCAGTCAGTCTGCCTATTTAAAGGGTGAAAAGTAGTCACTGTGCTGTTTGGCATCATGGTGTGTACCACACTGAACATGGACCACAGAAAGCTAAGGAGAGAGTTGTCTCAGGAGATTAGAAAGAACATTATAGACCTTCATGTTAAAGGTAAAGGCTATAAGACCATCTCCAAGCAGCTTGATGTTCCTGTGACTACAGCTGCACATATTATTCAGAAGTTTAAGGTCCACGGGACTGTAGCCAACCTCCCTGGACGTGGCCGCAAGAGGAAAATTGATGACATATTGAAGAGACGGATAATACGAATGGTAACCAAAGAGCCCAGAACAACTTCCAAAGAGATTAGAGGTGAACTCCAAGGTCAAAGTACACCAGTGTCAGATTGCACCATCCGTCACTGTTTGAGCCAAAGTGGACTTAATGGAAGACGACCAAGGAGGACACCAAATCATAAAAAAGTGAGACTGGAATTTTCCAAAATGCATATTGACCAGCCACAAAGCTTCTGGGAGAATGTCCTTTGGACAGATGAGACAAAACTGGAGCTTTTTGGCAAGTCACATCAGCTCTATGTTCACAGACGCAAAAAATGAAGCATACAAAGAAAAGAACACTACCTACAGTGAAACATGGAGGAGGCTGGGTTATGTTATGGGGCTGCTTTGTTGCATCTGGCACAGGGTGTCTTGAATCTGTGCAGGGTGCAATGAAATCTGAACACAATCAAGGCATTCTGGAGCGAAATGTGCTGCCCGGTGTCAGAAAGCTTGGTCTCAGTTGCAGGTCATGGGTCCTCCAACAGGATAATGACCCAAAACACAGCTAAAAACACCCAAGAATGGCTAAGAGCAAAACATTGGACTATTCCGAAGTGGCCTTCTATGAGCCCTGATCTAAATCCTATTGAACATCTGTGGAAGGAGCTGAAACATGCATTCGGAGAAGGCACCCTTCAAACCTGAGACAGCTGGAGCAGTTTGCTCACGAGGAGTGGGCCAACATACCTGTCGACAGGTGCAGAAGTCTCATTGAGAGTTACAGAAATCGCTTGTTTGCAGTGATTGCCTCAAAAGGTTGTGCAACAAAATATTAAGTTAAGGGTACCATCATTTTTGTCCAGGCCAGTTTCATTAGTTTGTTTTTTTAAATGATTCTGTTGAACCACAATTCAAAAACAATCTCTGATTTTCATTAGTTAATTTTTGGTAAATTTTTATTTATTATTACTTTTGTCAGTTTCAAGTTATTTCAGTGACCATTGTGGGATTTTCTTTTTTTAACGGAAGGGTACCAACAATTTTGTCCACGTCTGTAGCATAAAAAATATGATCAAATCATAACTGCAGCCCAACAGGCAACAACAGCTGTCAGTGTGTCAGTGTGCTGACTTAACTATGACTTGCCCCAAACTGCATGTGATTATCATAAAGTGGGCGTGTCTGTAAAGGGGAGACTCGTGGGTACCCATAGAGGTCAAGGGACCCCTTTGAAAATGGCCATGACAGTTTTTCCTCGCCAAAATTTAGCGCAAGTTTGATGCAAGCGTTATTTAACCTCCTTCGTGAAAAGCTAGTATAACATGGTTGGTACCGATGGATTCCTTAGGTTTTCTAGTTTCATATGATACCATCTTCACTCCAGCTTTAAAACTGAGCCCGCTACAACCTATTTTCATTCACATATCTTGAGGTCAGAGGTCAAAGGACCCCCTTTGAAAATGGCCATGCCAGTTTTTCCTCGCCAAAATTTTGCGTAATTTTGAAGCGTTATTTAACCTCCATCGTGACAGGCTAGTATGACATGGTTGGTATTGATGGATTCCTAGCTTTAATGTAAAACTGAGCCCGCTACAACCTCAGAGAGTTTGATTGTATTAATGCTTGAAAGAAATGAGTGGCGTTGAAACAAATTTGCATTAACGCATTATTATCACATTAACTTTGACAGCCCTTATTGTGATAAATGAAGATGCTTCTATACTTTGGTTCAGTTGCTGTGGACATCTTTGTTTTACTGACTCAAACTCTTGTCATATCTCCACAGTCTCTGTCCCTGACATTCAAACAAAGGTTGTTGGACATGTAAGTTTACTCCAAAATCCAAGTCCTCTACATAGTTCTCATCCTTCTGTTGACTTTGTTAACTCCTGTTCTCTAAATCACATCTTTGAATTAGCTAAGATATAATACATTCATACTCCTTTTGATGTTTGAATTATTATTATTATTGTTGTTTACCATTATTTGTCTGTTTTTCAGGCCAGTATTCAAACAGTCCCCACAAAGCTGAAGAACAAGTCCATACTCTGCACACCGTTGGTCCACAACAAAGGAGTCTCCTGTACGACACAGACTGTTGACACAGAGGCACAGACAGGTAGCAATCACCTCCAGGATTTTTAAATGCTCAGCCAATTCATTTTTTACGGGATGCTGTGAAATTCTCCAGATGCACCCTGTACCCACGTGTTTAGTTTTGCCAAATATCAGCCCTGTCAGTACCCTATTCTGTATCAGCAAATGTCCATATTAGGCAAACACACATCTTTGCTCATGATAAATTATACAAAATCTACAAATATGAACCCTCTTTCTGGGGTAAGAGCTCTGATTTTGTTTCTGTTTCCTTTTCCTGTTGTGTGAAGACAACTTTGTACCTAAAGTCATAGTGCTGCCTGTCCCAGTGCCGGTGTACGTTCCTCTGCCTATGAACATGTACAGCCAGTACACACCGCTGCCTGTGGGCCTGCCCTTACCGGTATGTAAAACACCTCTGAAACCTCTCGTCAATGTTGATCACATACAAATATCAGGGTGTTACACTGCAAGAAAAATGCTCTCATTCTTTAAATTTATGGATTTTCTTAAATGGTGCTTAGTTCGGTCCATGTTATGCCATCAGAAAATCACTTGAATCTGAAGCTTCTCTTGAACATCCGAGTTTCTATCATTCAAATGTTCTTGATCTGTTCCCAGGGCTCCAGACTAACTTTTTACAGTGGTTGCACTGGCTGTGTCTTACTTTTTCATTCAAGGGGCACCAACCAATAATTTAAGCGCATCCAAAACTTTTCACCACGCCTTTTGGTGCCTCAATAAGCTTTTGTCAGTTCCCATAGAGCCTCACTGTTTACTGCTTTGGTTTCCATGCTTTAAAGGTCCCATATTGTGGAAGTAAAAGTGAGATTGTCATGTCTGTTACAGTATAAAGCAGGTTTAAGTGCCATATAAATACTGTGAAAGTATTGAAACGTTCAATATACGGAGAAATACGCGCAAATTGCGCGTTTGAAACACGCCGTCAGGATTTCTGTCCATTTGTGATGTCACAAATATACAATATATAGATCATTACATGGTTTTAAATGTAAACATTCTAAATGTGTCCAAGTTTATTTCCAGTTACAGTGTATGTGAATGACATCAGCTGACAGGAAGTAAACATGGACCCAAACTGTTGCCTAGTACGTAACAGTAACGTAACTCCGTTGCAATTCCATTGAAATGAGCTAAAACGGAGCGTTTCAGACAGAGGGTAAATACAGGTATATTCAGGTAGACAGTATGAGGAAAATATAGTTTTTTTTTAACATTACAGCATGTAAACATGTTCTAGTAGAAACACAAAATACAAGTATGAACCTGACAATGAGCATAATATGGGACCTTTAAAGCTCAATACTCCATTCAACTGTTTGGGTCTGATTTTAATTAACACTGATTCATCGTTTTTCTGTTATACACCAACATCAGGTGACATTGAAACACCGCCACAAAAAAGTAGTACAACTGAAGTATCTCCTTATCTCCCCTTGACTATTTGAAGATTGTGGGAAAACCAGGGGAAAATAATCTGGGTTTTAAATGGATGAAATTTGGGCTCTTGAGGCGTCTTTGTGACTCAGCCATTTAAGACACACACAGTGTAACAACATCCAGCCTCCCTACTCTCTCCTTTGGTTCCTGTCACTTTGTACTGTCAATTAAATGTCCTAAAAATAATTGCATGTTGGTCTGATTGGGGTTAGGCAGCACAGCCTCCAGGTTCCACTGTCAGATATTACAGACTCTGTTTTTCCCAAACTGTCCCTGCTGGCCGTAGCTTCCTGTGCCCGTGTTTCTTCCCGATCCAACTGCGACATCAGTGAAGGAGAGGTTCCGGCCCGACCTGCTGGAGGGAGAGCTCAGCTTCAAGTCTGAGACGAAGAAAGCACAAGATGAAAGGAACCAGGGAGAGGACAGAGAGGTGACAAAAGAGGGACAAGGACAAGAAAGTCCCGCTCCAAAAGGTAAAATATTGTGATGAACATGAGGGGAAGTTACGATACTGTTATACTTGGACTTGAGAAAGGATTCTATAAACTAAAAGAAACAGCTGGATCAAGAGAGCTTACTGTTCCAACTCTCAATTAACTCCTTATGTTTGTTGTACTAGAGGTAAAGCAGCAGTGGGTAGAAATGGAGCAAATATAATTAAAAAAGTTAATTTAAAGTAGTTAAAAGTTATTTTTATAAAACGGTCACTATATCCTGACAGTAGTACATGAGACAGGTAATCTGAAAAAAATCATGTGCCTCTGTGTCCTCCGGTGCTCCTAATGGCATCTGCAAGATTTCACAGACCGGAGTAAAACAACCAATCAGAGCCCAGCTGGAGTCTGCTGTCTCTGAGCAGCTGTCAATCATTCATGAACTCCGATCAAATGGTCAAACTAGGCAGCGCTGATCAAATATGAATCAATATTCTGTTACTGTAATGCCTATTTCTCTCCTCAAATGTTTTCAGAAACATCTTGAAGTGTACTGTTTAGCTGTAAAATTAGAAAGTTTGTGACCCGGCAGCCATGTTGAGATCAGTCGAGGAAATACCAAGCACCGCCCACCAGCCGGAGCACAGCCAATAGGAACGCTCTCTCTCTGAAATGACCTGTGATTGTCTAAGTCTCCCGTCACGGGCTAGATTTTCTAAAGCCTGAAAACAGAGCCATGAGGAGGAGCAGAAGTCTAGTTATCTCAGAACACTTGAATTACAATATGCTGAAAGGTTATTATGGAATGTTTGCCCAATGATGCCAAAAATATTTTGCCTACTGAAGCTTTAAGTTAGATTTTGAGAGAAAACTCTTTCTAGCGCTCACATGTGCAACAGAGGGCAGTGTCTTGTATATTCAACCATAGAATACAGAAAAAGTAGAAAATAAACCGATACAGCACAACTTGTCATAGACCTTTTTCACAGCAGACATTTTAGCCCTGTTTCCACCGCAGGAACTTTACCTCGGAACTAGTATCCTTTTTGAGGAGCTCATTGCGTTTTGACTGCAGGAACCAGGGTCTAAATTAAGTTCCGGGGACATCTTACCGGGCCTTTTAACCCACCAAAAGGGCCTGAGACGTAGCACAGATAGTTGTGAGTGAGAGAAAGAAAATATATGATCTGAATGTTTCATGGCGGTTACGTTAGTCGTATTTTGAAATTTGTTGGTAAATGTGATCATTTATTGTGATGTAGATTTTAGGACAGAATAGATTACAGATTTCTAGATCAGCCTCCTCTCTGGTTTGATCTTAAAACAAAAACTCCATACTGGTTTATCTGTAACTTATATTCATTATTTTCAGACCACACCAGTAACCGCAGTGATGACTTGGATTCAGATCATCAGGTCACTTTCACCAACCAGGAAGACTCCTCCACTGACACCAGCTTTGGGTCACTCTGTCGACCATACACCCACAAAAAGCCACCTCCGGTTTTAGAGGTGGGTATGCCTGGTGAGCCTCAACCTGAGCTCCCACCTCCAGCTGCTCCTCCTCCTCTTCCTCCTCCTCTGGAGATGAGAGGGGATCCCCAGAGCTCATCGAGCCCTGAACCAGCCCCTCCGCTATTACAGCAAACTATGGAGAAAGTCCACAACAAGAATAAGGTAACAAACCACCGAGGAGATGAGTTTAGAAGCTGTGGTCTCATCTTTCTGTGGTGTAATCTGGTCTCTTCTCTACATCACAGGGTCGTAAGCTGCAAGAGTGGTCCAAAGCAGCTAAAGAGGAGACTTCTCAAAGAGAAAGGGTCACGTCTAGGAAGCACCACAAACTGAAGAGTCGATGTGGAATTGACGCCTGGAAGAGATGGATACAGTGGAGGAAATCACAAACCAACCTGGAACTCGTTTCTTGTATGTTTTTCTGTCATTTTAGAATTTTTTTTTTTTCCACAAAGCACACTCAGAATTTAGTTTTTACCAGAACAAAACTTAATGAATGCAGGTGTTAACAGATGTTAAACCCTTTTCTTCTGTTAGCTCACGTTGTGACGTTAGAGGAGGATGTTCTTCGTTGCTCTGCGACCGAGCTGAGCGATAGCCTCTGTTCTTTCATTACTGAGGTAAAACGACCTGATGGAGAGCCGCACTCCCCCGACAGCCTGTTCTACCTCTGCCTCAGCATTCAACAGGCAAGATGAGCAGCACTATACACACACTCATTTACAGCATACTAGGGTTGCAACTAACAATTCATTTCATTGTCGATTAATCTGACGACTATCTTCTCGATTAATCGATTAGCTGTTTGGTCTAGAAAATGTCAGAATATGGTGAAAAATGTGGATCGGTGTTTTCCAAAGCCCAAGATGACATCCTCCTCCTGTTTTGTCCACAACTCAAAGACATTCAGTTTACTGTCATAGAGTAAAGAAAATATTCAAATTTAAGAAGCTGGAAACAGAATTTTAACTTTTTTCTTCTTGAAAAATAGGAACGCTCTGTCTCTGAAATGAGCTGTGATTGGTCAAAGTCTCCCGTCGGGCTAGATGTTTTAAAGCCTGAAAACAGAGCCATGAGGAGGAGCAGAAGTCTAGTTATCTCTTAGGACACTTGAATTACAATATGCTGAAAGGTTATTATGGAATGTTTGCCCAATGATACCAAAAATATTAAGCCTACTGCAGGTTTAATCGCTGCAGCGCTACAGAACACTATCTACGACTTGCTCTGTCAGGATGGTATTTCTCCCACTCCACATATTTTTGCCCTCTTGGCCTTTTTGGGGAGGCACTTATGTCCTTTTTGTGGAAATTTTGTTGAACTCTGAAATAGGACATGTATGCACAGGCTAATAAACCCAATTGATCTTTGTATGATTGGAAACCCTCATCCTCATCCTCATCCTCATCTGCAACCGCTTATCCCGTTAGGGGTCGCGGGGGGGCTGGAGCCGATCCCAGCCGACATTGGGCGAAGGCGGGGTACACCCTGGACAGGTCGCCAGTCCATCACAGGGCTGACACATAGAGACAGACAACCATTCACACTCACATTCACACCTACGGGCAATTTAGAGTCCACAATTAACCTAACCTGCATGTCTTTGGACATGATTGGAAACACCGTTCTATAAACGGACTAACAGACTCCTTTTACTAGCAAGTTTATAGATATGAGAAAAGTGAGACCGTAGGTTAACCAGGTCATTTTAGGAATTATCTATTTTGTTCATGTATTTTTTTGTGGTTAATTGTATTTACAACATTATGCAGGATAGAGAGTCAACATGTGCCTTAATTCTTTTTTTTTTAAGTTATTTTTTTGGGGGCATTTTTCCATTTTTATGACAGGACAGTGGATAGAGTCTTGAAAGGGGGGAGAGAGAGAGTGGATGCGGAAAGGGCCACAGGCCGGATTCGAACCCGGGCCGCCGCGGTCAGGACCAAGCCTTAATACATGGACGCCCGCTCTACCAACTGAGCTAACCCAGGCGCAAATTCATCATGCATAAGACAATGGCACTCTTAGAAAATTCCTCACATCTGCTTGTTTCTCAGTAAACGTAACTTCTTCTTACAGTCATAGGTGCAACACTTATTCTTTATTCTTCATGACATTTTACATCTGGGCATATACAATATATTTTTGATATCATGCAATTATTGTGCTGATTCTATGAACATTGAGACACTAAATAATGTTTTTCCAAAATCCAATTCACTGTATTATCATTTGCTGAACAAGGGACCGGATTGGAGTCACACCTCTAAAGCCCCATCGCCCTCTGCTGGAAGCTTTCATGCACATTCTCCTCTTCTTCCGTCGCAAACTGCAGAGGATACACCTTCAGAAATCATTTGGGACAACAGTGTGTATGGTCACACAGTTCTTGTTGTTTTGTCTGACTGTTATTTTGTTGTTTCTCTTCAGTACCTGTTTGAGAACGGTCGCATGGAGAACATATTCAGTGATCTGATCTACAACAAATTCTCCACCAAGTTCACCAAGATCCTGAAAGCTTTCAAACCCTCCATCGCAGCCAGCGGTGAGTCGCTGTGTCTTTTTTATGCCTCCGATCAATCAGATTGACCAGATTTCTGACAGGTCTCTCTCTCCTTCTCTCTGCAGGTTATATCCATTCCCGTGTGGAGGAGGAGTTTCTGTGGGACTGTAAACAGTTGGGGGCGTACTCCCCCATCGTCCTCCTCAACACTCTGCTCTTCTTCTGCTGCAAGTACTTTGGCTTCACCACGGTGGAGCAGCACCGCCAGCTGTCCTTCGCCTACGTCATCCGCCACGTCAACACCAAGACCACCTTCCTGCGTTTCTACCCGCCAATATTCATAAACGAGACTGAGTCAGGTACCAGTATGGCTGAGGGCCAAAGTGAAGTACCTGATTATATTGTAATAGAGACATTTTGTGCAAGTGCTGTTTATGAAAGTCAGATAGTTTTGTCTAAACGCATCTTTTCGGCCCCTTTTCACTGCATGATGGTGTGTTCACACCAAGAGCAAAGCTAACTTTTCACGCGACGCAATTACATACAAAGTCAATGCAAAGAAGCGAATAGACGGGAATTTGTGCCGGGCGACACAAATGACATGACGCGTACATCTGAGATTCGCGTCATTCACGTATTCGCGGGAGTTGAAATATTTCAACTCAACCGAGAAATTTGCGTGACGCTGTGTCACGAAAGCCTATCGGATTTGAGATTCTCCTCCTGTTGTCACTGACATCCTGACGTTGTTCAATCAGAAATGGATGAAAACATATTGTAGCTGTCTGTGGTCACCCAGAGCTACGATAGTACCTCATATCTGTACAGAGACCGGACCAAACTCTGTGTATAAATGTATGTGTATAAACCACAGATGGTCTATGGTATAAACAACAACGTCACTTCCGTATTTATGCCTAGATGACTTTCACTTGAGCGTTGATGGAACAGCTGCATAGCCTGGCACTGATCGATCCAAACTCAATTCAGAAAACAAGCATTTTAAAAGTAGTTTGCTTGTCGTCTTGCGGACAGACCTGACAAAGCATGAATTCAGACTTTTACAAATCTGCATTATTATGTAGTTACTTTGGCATCCTTTTGATCCGTTCTTTGCAATTAAATCACAACACAATCTGTTTGTTTTGGGTTCATACCGCAGTAGCGATGTGTGACTTGCTAGATACAGTCAGTGCAATGGCACTGTATGTGAATATATGAACCCAGACACGACGGCGTTTTAGCGGGGGGGTTAAGCATAACAATTGTGCATTTTGCGATAAAAGCAACAAATTTGGCACAGATGTAGGTTTATATGTTATGAAAAGATTGAGAATTGGCGGCCATTTCATCCTCAGCAGATGGATTTATTAGTAGTTTAGCTTTTGAAATCAAAGCTAAAATCACATATCTGCTGGTGGTTGGTTCGCTTGCTTTCAAACCAGAAACGAACCGCACCAGAGTCCGCTTGGAAGCAGACCGAGACCCACCATCTCAGGTGGACCAGAGTTTGGTTGTTTGGTCCACACCAGAGTTTGAATGAGCTTTACACCAGCTGAAACAAACCGTACTAACCAGGCAAACGGACCTGAGTTTGTTTTAACCAAACCAAATGGGTTATGTGTGAAAGCAACCTTAGCGACCTGTTTTGCTAACAAGAGTGAATGGAAAGAGAAAAAAAAGCATAAAAAACTAATCCGCCCAAAGGAGCACAAAGGCAATTGATAATGATTATCTCCTTTAGTTGGGCGTATATATCACGGCTAGTGAGCGATACAACCCAAAGTTCTGCCAAAGTTCAGTATCACTTTAACTGTGATTAGAGGTTACTGGCGACCCAGACATTTATCCAGCAATATCTCTGTCAATTTTACTGCTAATGAAAAGATAAATACACCGATGGAAAGCTGAAGATCTTGCCGTTCTAACGGCGTACGGTGTATTGTCATTCTATCGTGAAAGCAAGGGGCTGAAGTTTGACCTTGAAGTGACCATGCTCCTTTTATTCGGTTTTAGTGTTTTTCTCAGATTAAGAGCTTTTAAAAAGTACCCTTAAAAAATAAAGAGGTAAAAAACCTGTCTGTGATCTTCTGACATCTGATCTGATCAGCTTGAACACATCTTGAAAATCACCAGGAGTCATAAAATCAGTTTTCTGCATCATTTTAGAATATTTAGCGCCTATTTGGCAGCCATTTTGCAAATTGCCGGCGCCCCGATATCTATATCTTTTCATAACATATAAACCTACATTTGTGCCAAATTTGTTACTTTTATCGCAAAATGCACAATTGTTACAAATATTTCAGTTCAGCTGCCCCACTATTTGGTTTTCTTACATATCTGGGACTTCCACAACATGTACAAAACAGCAACAGTGGTTATTGCTTCCATGGTTGATGGCGGAAAGAAAAGTTGTTGGTATCTATGGAGACAAGCTCCTCCTCTTAGGTGCGTCTAGCACGAATGAACACAAATGATCCCAGCGGTCCAAAACTCGCAAGTAAAGCAAGGCGAAAATTTGCTTGGCTCTTGTTGTGAACACAGCAGAAGAAGTAATCCAACAGGACTGTGTACAAATCTTTGTTGCATGCAGGTTTGTGTTGTTACATTATGTGTGTGTGTGTGTGTGTGTGTGTTTGTCAGATGCAGACGGCGTACCTGCTAAGAAGCGTAAGAGAAATGAGAGCAAAGAGGATATTGTGGAGCTGATGGAGAACATAGAGAACCCTCTCCGCTGTCCAGTCAGACTCTACGAGTTCTACCTCTCCAAGTGGTTTGTAGCTTTATTTTGTATGCATTTTGGTTTAGGTGTGTCATTGACTCCTTCTCTACTTTCCTCTCCTTCCTCTAGTTGATGGGATGATATCATGTAAGACATCAGCTGTACGGGATTTTGAGGCCCGCTAACATTTTTACTTTGAACTTTCAGATTGCCCATGTGCTGATACTTGATGTTTAAACCTGCAGTAACTGGTTTTATAATAACTGACCCCTTTCACATACACATAGTCATTTGACCCATGTTTATATAAAGATGCTGATCATATATGACAATTCTCTATGTAAACAATGTGTCCTTTTTTTAATGTTGTGTTGCAGTTTTCTGTCGTCCGTCTTTAGCGCCTTGCTGTCTTGTTTTTTGTAAAGCACTTTTTTACATGCTTTTTGGAATTATTCCATCTTGTGGATGGGTGGAATACGGACTCTATAAGGATACAGAAAATATAAAATGCAATCCTTCAAGAATAAGCAGTGCTTCTACTCCATTGTCTTCATTCTTTTTGCAACGTTTTGCATTATTTAAAAAAAAAAAAAAAACACAGAAAAGAAACTAACATCAAGTGAAAATTGCTAGGGCTGTCAATCATTTACAATATTTATTCGTGATTAATCACATGATTGTCCATAGTTGATCATGATTAGATACACCTTTTTTTATCAGTTCAAAATGTACCTTAAAGGGAGATCTGTCAAGTATTTAATACTCTTATCAACATGGGAGTGGGCAAATATCCTTGCTTTGTGGAAATGTGTGTATATATTTATTATTGCAAATCAATTAACAACACAAAACAATAACAGATATTGTCCATAAACCCTCACAGGTACTGCATTTAGCATAATATATCTGCTCCAATCATAACATGGCAAACTGCAGCCCAACAGGCAACAACAGCTGTCAGTGTGTCAGTGTGCTGACTTGACTATGACTCGCCCCAAACTGCATGTGATTATCATAAAGTGGGCATGTCTGTAAAGGGGAGACTCATGGGTACCCATAGAACCCATTTACATTCACTGATCTTGTATCCAGTATCTTCACTCTAGCTTTAAAACTGAGCTGGCTACAACCTAAAAATCACAAGATGCGTAAACGAAATTAGTGGCGTTCAAACAAATTAATTTGTGTTATCGCGTTATTATCGCGTTCATTTTGAGTAAACTCCACTATCTTTAGGAGCTTTAGTTGGCTATCATCAGTCTCAAAGTTTGTACCACACCACGCAGGGTACATCCAGGTAGACAAGTCACCTCACATAAAACCACTTCTGGACTTGTAGTATATTATGTAACAAGCTGTATCTACAGACAGCTCTCTGATTTTACTGCACATCAGTTTACAGTGGCTCCCCCTGCAAGTCTAAACTCATCCACCATCTTTATTTCCTGTTTTGCTCTCCTTCCATCCAGCTCAGAGTCGGTGAGACGGCGCACCGACTTGTTCTACCTTGAGCCGGATCGCTGTTGTGTTCCCAACAGCCCCCTGTGGTTCTCCTCCACCCCTCTGGACGACAGCACCATGGAGGCCATGCTCGTACGAACCCTCGCCGTCCGAGAGCTGCAGGGGGAAGATGGAAGAGCTGTGGACCAGCGGAGGTCAGATGACACACTGTTTACACCCGACGAGGAGGATTCACAATGATTTTTTATTTTTTCTGGAGGTGGCATTTGATAATGTATAAGAACTAAAGAGAATACATTCCATCATATAGAAATAAAGAAATGATGTCTCTCAATCTCAAAACTACAAAACATTTTTTCATCAAGTCATCCTCAGGTTTAATTAAGATTAAAAGATTAAATGTTTGACCAAATACTGAAAGCTCACAACCATGTTTTGTGTTTACTTTGATCTCTCTGCAGCCTGATATCAGATTAAATAAACTTTACAAGCAGCCTTTATTTCACACCATTTCAAACGTTTGGACTTGGACTGTTACTAACGGGTTGGTTTCACAAAGATCAAAACTAATAGTCAGTCTTCTGATAGATGTCTGCATTCATCCGTGTCACAAAGCTGTATAGTTCTTAAATAGGACTAATGTGCCATGATCTCTGGTTAAATTCAAACTGAAAAACCACATCAAAGTCACACCAGTTCCCTTCACTTCACCTTCTGTTAGAAGAACATTTTACTGGGAAAATTCAGCAAATAATTTAACAATACAAAAAACTCCCGGTAGCATAAGATAGCAGAGCTGAGCTGCTGTGGCTTCAGTACTTCTGCTAACTCTTCCCCTTCACATTACTGGTTCAACAACATTATCAACAACCCTCACATGTTTGTGAAACCAGCCCTTGGTGTCTTTCAACCTTAGAAGAGAAAAGAAGAAGTTCATGTTAACTGCTGATTCATACTGTTTGTTTGTCTCCCTTGAGTCAGTTGAATGTTGATGTTCGAGATTTTGTTAATTTTATTTTCAATAAATACAAATATTGAAAAGTAATCCCGGGAAAGTTTATTCTAGGGTGTTGGAAAGGAGGCTTCGACCGACCGTCGAACCTCAGATCCAGGAGGAGCAATGCGGATTCTGTCGTGGCCGTGGACCAGTGGACCAGCTCTTTACCCTTGTAGGGCTGTTGGAGGCCATGGTTCTCTGACAGAAAACAGAGTTGGGAGTGAGTCACTGCCCCAAGCGAGGGAGTTCAAGTATCTCGGGGTCTTGTTCACGAGTGAGGGTGAAATGGAGCGGGAGATGGACAGGCAGCTCGGTGCGGCGTCAGCAGTTTTGCAGGCGTTGAACCAGACAGTTGTGGTGAAGAGGGAGCTGTGCCGGAAGGCAAAGCTCTCGATTGACCGGTCCATCTACGTTCTAGCCCTCACCTATGGTCATGAGCTTTGGGCAGTGACCGAAAGAATGAGATCGAGGATACAAGCTGCCAAAATGAGTTTCCTTCATAGGGTGGCTGGGCTCAGCCTTAGAAAGAGGGTGAAGAGCTCAGACATCCGGAGGGAGCTCGGAGTAGAGCCGCTTCTCCTTCGTGTCAAAAGGGGCCAGCTGAGGTGGTTCAACATCAGATCTGGACGCCTCCCTTTGGAGGTTTTCCGGGCACGTCCAACTGGTAAGAGGCCCCGGGGTAGACCCAGAACACGCTGGAGGGATTATATATCTGGTCTGGCCTGGGTCCAGGGTCCCCCAGGAAGAGCTGGAAAAAGTTGCCGGGGCGAGGGACGTCTGGAATTCCCTGCTAAGCCGGAAGCCGGAAGTGGATGGATGGAAAAGTGATCCTTGTTTTACCTTACTTTGTAACTTTGTATTACCTTGTTATTACGCATATCTCAAAAATGAAAAAAAAAGACAAAAAAAGATTACTGTTTTATACACCATACTTCTTTGTAAATGCTTTAAAGTTACAAATGCTGAACACACAAAAAAAAACAGTTGATGGGTGAAAATAGTTTAATGCATTTTTATTTTTACAGGGGAGCCGAGCTGTGGCAGCACAAATTCAGAAGATCAGTAAAAAGCTGTTTAATTCTGCACAATCACTCACTGTCTGTCATCTGTTACATACTGTATGATCCCTTCTTTAATAGATGAACACATTCAAGAAGCATTTCAATGTTTGCAGGGTCTTAATAAGTTCTTTATTTGTATCATTAGCTGCATTAATAATCACATTGCTCCACGTTCTGCATCCTGTACTGAGCTTGTTTAACAGGCTGAGCCTTAAGACCTGAGCTGAACTGCATTTCAGACGCACTTTAAAGTTTTTGTTGGTTTGTCACAAATACGTCTGTGAGGCACTCTGCAGTCTTTATCAAACCACCACATCAAGTGTGCTCCGTTCTTCTCCCCCATCCCCACACAGTCCTCTCCATCCATGTTTTCTACCTCCCAGTTGTCCGGCTCATTGTCGCTCCAGAAAGTCAAACTGACATATTGGAAACAGAAAGAACTGGTGCAATAACTTTGTAGTAACTTTGATATTGGAAACTGACAACAACAAAAAAAAGTCAAACCTCGTGTCCAGTAGTGAGCCGTCTACCCACAACCATTTGTTTTCTTCCTCGGAGTCCGTCAGTCCGATCCAGAACTTGTCTTCATGTGTGTCCATTTTGTCTCTCAGTCTCCCCAACAGGAATTTCTTGACAGGAAAAGTTGATGGAAAACACAAATCTGTGACATTCCCTTTCTATGCTGAGAGACCATGTTAACTAATGTGGAAACAAGGATGTGATGTAACATGAGCGTGCAGCAGTGTGTTCTACCTGCTCCTCTCTGCTCTCTATCTTCACCAGATCTCCTCCTAGACCTCTACATTCACTTCTGCTCTCTTCCCAGGTTGATTTCTTGCTGGAGAAATGATAGCACTTTGCTCCATGTTGCTCCCAGCCTTCTTCACAGCTTGGACACGTGTCATCTTTTAAGAGATCACAGCAAACTCTTCAGTCAGGTGCAACAAATCTCTCTTTATATTTGTGTGATTTGACTCTCTGAGAATCTGAGAGCAGCTGAGACAGTCTGTCAGTCCATCACTGATCATTTAATCATCATCAGAGGATGCAAACTTGTAAGAAATCCATCACTTACTTTGTACCAAAGGAGGTGGTGGGCACTTTTGCGGCATCGTGTTGTTGCATGATTTTACTTCACAGCGTTTCTCTGATGTGAAAGAAGATAAAAAGATTTCACCTCCATTTACATTAACACCTGAACAGAGACCTTTAGTCAGGTGCAACAAATCTCTCTTTATATTTGTGTGATTTGGAAGCAGTAGGAGCTTTGAAGTGAGAGCAGCCGAGACGATCTGTCAGTCCATCACTGTTTCTTTAATTATCATCATCAGAGGATGCAAACATGTAAGAAATCCATCACTTATTTGTTTTTGGTTGTGGGCACATTTGCTGCTCTGTGTTGTTTTCTCTTTCACATAGCAGTCGAAATCAGTAAACAGAAAAAGAGAGATCACTTGAAAACAGATTATTATTACAGATCAGTCACCTGTTGGAATGAAACTGAAAAAAAGCTGGTCGACTGACTTACCCGTGAGATTTCTTTTTAAAGCTTCATGCTCGTCTCTCAGTGTCTGGAAACTTTTGTTGGTTCGCAGGTTATCAAACGCTGATCACAAACAGGAAGTACAGGTAAAACACCTCCAATGGTAAATCAGTCAGTACTTGATCATTTAACATGTTGAACAAACACAATTCTGGTTCTTTTGAGATTCCTTTCATTTATAATCTTCTGTCAATGAAAAAAAAAACACAATCTCCTCAACGTGACAAACTTACAGACACGGCAAATAACAATGACAGCAGCTGCCAGGAGAGCGCTGAGAACCAGCAGGGCCACTCTCTCTGTTGTGACCTTTGACCCTCCATGTGACACTGAGCGTTGTTGGGAGGCTGGAGCTTCACCTGTTCAACAGTTAGAGGAGACAGAGATGGACCCATCTAGCTGCTATTTCAGATTTTTATGTTTCACCTCCTTAATAAGCACGTTTTCTGTATCGCTGTTCTCAAAGCATTAAGAGCAGCAATTATCAGATCATTTCATAAAGTGAAGCACAACAAGACAATTTTACTTTATCACCAACATTTTGTGAGATCTGCTTCTCATCTAACTCTTGTTTTCTTGCAGAGAGTTAGATCAGTAGATTGACACCACTCTTATGTCTGTACGGTAAATATGAAGCTACAGACAGCAGCCTGTTAGCTTAGCTTAGCATAAAGACTGGAAACCGAGGGAAACAGCTAGCCTGGCTCTGTCCAAACGTACCAACATTCACAAACCAGCACCTCTAAAGCTCACTAATTAACTGTAATTAACTGGAGTGTCCACTGGTTGCCTGGCAACCTCATGCTGGCAACAAGACTCCAGAGCATTATTGCGAAAACGTATATTGCTGAGAAGTGAAAGTCAAATGATCGTTCCATTGCAACGTCAGCGTCCAGCAGCAAAGCTACGCTTCTGCCATTTTGGACTGAAAGTGACTACCGGACGCCAGTAAAACGTCCGCCTAAAAAATGCCGTACAAAACTAAAATAAAAATATTTCTATTCTATTGTCATAAACTACCAAAATGGCCTTTGTTGAACAATAAAATATTATAAATATAATAAGCGTTTTCAGTCTAAAATGGCGGCAGATTTGTCTCTTTGCTTCTATGCTCTTTGTTATTGCTGCCAGCCAAGAAATGGTGTTTCACATAACCCCCTGTAAATGCATAATGTTGATTTTTTGGGGGGGGGTTAACACTTTGGTTTTTGTACCATTAAACAAACTATAAGATGATAATTAGTGAGCTTTAAGTGAGTTTAAAACAATGGCAGATTATTTTGCTCACTGTACTTCTACAAGTTAGTTTGAGTCATAATGTTAAAGAAAATGTAAAATGTTGAGATTTAAATAGAATAGCAACAATATGAAGTTATTGTTTTACATTTCATGGCCGCCCTGCTTCTCTTGCTGTTCTGAGCAGTTTGGTCTACGACAGTGCAGAGGGCTGCTGCATTAGACCAACAGGAAACAAGAGTGTCATGCCTTAATTGTGTTTCCTGTTGGTCTTGGTGTCAAACAGATAACACAAATTAATTGTAAATATAACTTCTTCATGGTTATAGTTCCTCATTTTTTCTCTACCCTGACGTCTCTTCACTCCGTTTTACAGTAAACTAACAAACCCTCTCTTCATGGTTGAATGTATTATAGTTGGGAAACACGGAGAGATCAAAAGAGAGAGAAAGGCCTTTGAAAACAAATAATCTGCCAGGCCTGACTCCGATCTTTTCAATAAACCTCAAATGTATTCAGCAAATAATGTCTAATTGGTCTTTTACTGTAAGTGGTGAGATAAGATTCCATCAAGTTAAAGGGGAACATTTTCAAAATGTATATGTTATTCCTATTGTCTGAGACAGTTCAAAAGTATTAATAAACATGAACAACTCTCTCCCAAATCCAAAAACTCAGGTGCTAAAACTCAAACTTGTGATGTCATAGGGTATGAAGTGTGGAGCTGCTCCATAGACCTTGGCTTTGTCTGAAATTGCATACTATGCACTACATACTTAATAAGTGTACTATCGTTCTACTTTGGTGTGAATAAACTGTAGTATGGATCTTTTTGGACGCACTGAGCAGTAATTTACGTTGTCACTTCCTGAGAGCCTCTTTGCCGGTTGCAGATGTGTAACCATGGTAACCTGTGCCAGCCTCCTGTGACGAAAACAACGGTTTGTGAAAAGTCTGAACTGATTTAGAATATATATTACACCAAGCAAAGGGAAATTTCAGACCTTCAGTTAAATTGAAGTGTTAATTATGTTACAGAACTGTCTGTCAATGTCCGTTATGAACGTTGTTGTTACTGCCGCATTGCATTGTGGGATATTTATGCTGCTGTAGTGTCCAGTGTTGCATACGGTTATATTTCACCAGAAATAGTATGCAATTTGCGTACTATTAGTTTCGTACTAAGGTTTCAGACATACTAGAATATCTCACATACTGTTTTAGCATACTAAATAGCAAGTTAGTGTGGAATTTCAGACGCAACCAATGAGTTGGGAGAGAGAGCACCCTGGGGAATGTTCTGAGTATAGAGAGATGAAGTCCCGCCCCTTCGGGTGGACCACCATGGGACGTTATTTCGGAAAAAATATGAACGATGTCATAGAGACAAATATTTTTTTGATCCTGTTTGAATTGCGCCTTGAATCCCACAGATGATGTTTGTCAATTTAAAAGATAATTTTGCAAGTCAAGAAAGTCTCAGTTTGTTATAAAACTGTTGAAGTATCGGACCGTGAAAATACGTCATTAGAAAGACTACCAGTAACTCTCTCTGAAGCTACGATGTCTGTGTGTTTCCTACTGGGATGAACTCACACCAGCGACTGGATCTCGCTTGTTCTTTCTCTTCCCGGTTGATAAAGAGACCAGGAGTCAAACATTCTGTGGGTCTCCCATTCATCGTCTATGGAGCAGCTCCAGACTTTATACCCTATGACATCACCAGTTTGAGACTTAAGAGTGAAGTGTGTCATTATTTACAGACTGAATGGTTTTACAGTAAATCAAACAGACAGGACTCTTTCACAAGTGATGACTCATAAAGAAGCTAAACCTCAAACGTGGCTTCCTTTATTTAAACAGGAAGTAGTTCACTAAAAACATTCAGTTCTGTTGATATTTCTTCTGATTCTTGAGTATGGTGACATAGTTTACTGTAAATGCACACGTTATTCTAGACCCCCCTACAATATATCAAAGTGTCATTTGATTTACTATTGGTGCTACTTATCGTTGTGACCTTTACAAAAAGTATAAAGTAGCAGAAAATGGAATTACTCAAGTAAGTACAAGTACCTTAAAAGTGTACTTAAGTAAATGTACTTATTTGCTTCCCATCACTGGTCTTACCTCCTCTGTAGCTCTGTGGATCACTCATTATAGGAGCGGAGTCAGTCGATTGATCAGGAAACTTTCTCTGGAACAAAAAGAACAAAACCAAAATCCATTTGAAAGATAGATAGATAGATAGATAGATAGATAGATAGATAGATAGACGGATAGATAGATAGATAGATAGACGGATAGATAGATAGATAGATAGATAGATAGATAGATAGATAGATAGATATAGATAGATAGATAGATAGATAGATGGATAGATAGATAGACAGATAGATATATATATAGATAGATAGATAGATAGATAGATAGACGGATAGATAGACGGATAGATAGATAGATAGATAGATAGACGGATAGATAGATAGACGGATAGATAGATAGACAGATAGATATATAGATAGATAGACGGATAGATAGATAGATAGATAGATAGATAGATAGACGGATGGATAGACGGATAGATAGATAGATAGATAGACAGATAGAAAGACAGACAGATAGATAGATAGACGGATGGATAGATAGATAGATAGACGGATGGATAGACGGATGGATAGATGGATGGATAGACAGATGGATAGATAGATAGATAGATAGATAGATAGATAGATAGATAGATAGATAGACGGATGGATAGACAGATAGACAGATAGATAGATAGATAGATAGATAGATAGATAGATAGATAGATAGATAGAGAGACATATAGATAGATAGATAGATAGATAGATAGATAGATAGACGGATGGATAGACAGATGGATAGACAGATAGATAGATAGATAGATAGACAGATAGATGGATAGATAGATAGATAGATAGATAGATAGATAGATAGAGAGACATATAGATAGATAGATAGATAGATAGATAGATAGACGGATGGATAGACAGATGGATAGATAGATAGATAGATAGACGGATAGATAGATAGATGGATAGATAGAGAGATAGATAGATAGATAGAGAGACGGATGGATAGACAGATAGACAGATAGATAGATAGATAGATAGATAGATAGATAGATAGATAGATAGAGAGACATATAGATAGATAGATAGATAGATAGATAGATAGATAGATAGATAGATAGACGGATGGATAGACAGATAGACAGATAGATAGATAGATAGATAGATAGATAGATAGATAGATAGAGAGACATATAGATAGATAGATAGATAGATAGACAGATAGATAGATAGATAGATAGATAGATAGATAGAGAGACATATAGATAGATAGATAGATAGATAGATAGATAGATAGATAGATAGACGGATGGATAGACAGATGGATAGACAGATAGATAGATAGATAGATAGACAGATAGATGGATAGATAGATAGATAGATAGATAGATAGATAGATAGAGAGACATATAGATAGATAGATAGATAGATAGATAGACGGATGGATAGACAGATGGATAGATAGATAGATAGATAGACGGATAGATAGATAGATGGATAGATAGAGAGATAGAGAGACATATAGATAGATAGATAGATAGATAGATAGATAGATGGTATAAACTTATAAATAAAGCAACACATTTAAAACTCACCAATGACTTTTCTGGCTTCAGGCTTTTAAAGTGATGTTCATCTCAGCATCAATGAGCCTGACCATCAGTGACACTTCATGACACTTTTATGTTTCACAACTTCCTGTTGACAACTTCCTGTCTGACTCAAGGATGGGGAGGAGGCGCTTTTTTTAATCTTAAAGAGTCTAGTTCCCCAAAACTATATTTTGTAATGTTAGAATATTGTTTCCACTTTAATTTAGAAGAAAACAAATGATTTCTATCGTGTAACACTGAGGCCACAGACGAGATGGAGCAATCTGTTATTCATTGGTACATTGGTGAAACCAAACAACCACTAAACAGACGGATGGCTCAACACAGACGGGCCAACTCCTCAGGTTTAGACTCAGCAGTCTATCTGCACCTGAAGGACAAGGGACAATCTTTTGAGGACAATAACGTGCATATTTTGGACAGGGAGGAAATATGGTTTGAAAGAGGAGTGAAAGAAGCCATCTATGCTAAAGTAGAGAAGCCTAAGGCATCACCTGTCTTCCATCTTCAATGCTGTCCTGGCATCCCTGCCCAGGAGACTAAACAACCATTCACACCTGACCTCACCGGACAGTCATTCACACCTGGTATCAGCTGACTCTAACAATCCATAACTCCAGTGGTCACACCTCTAGAGGAGCACCATAGTACTGAATGGTTCCTATATTCCTGCTAACGACCCCACAGAGGTTCAATTCCTGGGTTCCCCTAACATTCAGCCAGAACTGAAGAAACTTTTCGGATGAAAAGTGAAACGTCTTCAAGAACCTAAACCAAATCCAGTTGCTGCTGATTTAACCCTTACTCAGATACCATGACCTGGATGACTGAGAACCTTCACAAACTATCTGTTATTCAGTTTGAGGAAATAAATAAACTCCTTCTTTTGGCATTTAATAAATTATTAAACAATAATTCTACTTTTAAATATTTTTATAATATGTTATTTTCCATTTTTTTAGTTAACCAAACATACAAAACACAAACAAAGTCACACAAACATGGCTCCAAATTCCCTCCCTATTCCACCAACATACAAACTGAACCAGAACCATACTCAAGAGGAGTCGACTAGTTAACTATCAATTAAATAAAAAAAGGATAAAAAAAGAAAAACTAATTAAATACAGAAATAAAGAAATCATAAATAACGAGATGCAGTGTTCTGTCTTATTCAGATGACTAATGATGTATACAGTCTGATCATTTTGTTATATCAAATCCGATTTAGGTGTTGGTAAAGAGTCCATATTGGTTAAATAGGGATGCCAAATCTTCAGAAAGGTGTTGTATTCATTTCTGAGGGTATATGTGATCTTCTCAAGTGGAATGCAGCTGTTCATTTCATCTAGATATGAGGAGATGTGAATCAGACCACGGAATTGCTATACACTTCCTGGCGATGCATAGAGATATTTCTAAAAAACTTTTTTCAAAGTTTCTTAAAGGTTAACTAATGACTGTGAAATTACCTAATAAGCAAATTTGCGGATCCAATATTTAGCTTTCTTTACTCACATGTACCAACAAAAGGACCCCCGCTCAACCAGAGAGTTTCTGCAAAAGGTGTTTCAGGAGTTTGTCTATATATACTGGAAAAACAAAGTTCGGAAACTTGTGTTTGGTGGATTATTTCTCTGTTGTTTCAATGCTAAGGGTCATTGTATTTTACATCGTTGGAAAGCCTGTTTATTTACCTTCGCAATGATGTCCAACTTGTAAGGATCATGTATTTGTGGGATGAGCAGCACAGCTGATTATGTGGGTAGCGCCCAAGAAAAATTTGCCAAAATGCTCCGTCAATGGTAAACAGTGTATTCTCATAAGGCTACCAGGAAGCCTGCAATGACTGCCCTTCACCGTCAGGCCCGTTTGCGCTGGTGTCGACAACACAGACAATGGAACCTGAACATGTGGGGGAATGTCATGTTCAGTGATGAGTCCAGGTTCTGTCTGCCAAAGTTGGATGTCAGGGTCAAAGTATGGAGACGACGTGGAGAACGCTATGCTGATTGTAGCACCGATGGAGTAACAGCTTTTGGTGGGGGCAGTGTCATGGTGTGGGGGGGGCAGCATCTCCCTCACTGGCAAAACAAGGCTCGTCATCATTGAAGGCCATCTCAATGCAGTGAGATATCGGGATGAGGTTCTGCAGCCAGTGGCGATCCCATATCTCCACAATCTGGGACCTAACTTCATCCTCCAAGATGACAACGCTCGCCCCCACAGAGCCAGGGTTATCACAGACTACCTCCACAATGTGGGAGTAGAGAGAATGGAACGGCCTGCCAAGAGTCCAGACCTCAACCCAATTCAACACTTGTAGGATCAGCTTGGGCGTGCTGTACGTGTTAGAGTGACCAACACAACTACGCTGGCTGACCTGCAACGAATCCTGGTTGAGGAATGGAACTGCATCCCACAGCAACGTGTGACCAGGCTGGTGACCAGCATGAGGAGGAGGTGCCAGGCTGTTGTGGCTGCGTATGGATCTTCCACCGCTACTGAGGCTCCTGACTGTGTATTAAATGAATAAAGTGTAAAAAAGCCATTATGTCTTGTTTGTTTCTTGTTACTGATAGAGAGTTCAATCATCCAATCCACCAAACAACTCAAAACAAGAGTCAACACCAACAGGAGAATACTCTGTTTACCATTGACGGAGCATTTTGGCAAATTTTTCTTGGGCGCTACCCACATAATCAGCTGTGCTGCTCATCCCACAAATGCATGATCCTTACAAGTTGGACATCATTGTGAAGGTAAATAAACAGGCTTTCCAACGATGTAAAATACAATGACCATTAGCATTGTAACAACTGAGAAATAATACACCAAACACAAGTTTCCGAACTTTGTTTTTCCAGTTTATATATAATAAATTCTACAATTTATCTCACTGTACATGTAGGCAAGTTGATGAAGACCTTTTGAAATCACTTTAGTTGGACTGGACAAACTGTTATAGTCTAAAGAGCAAATTTTCCCCAAAAAAACTGTATGTAGCTTCTGAGTAGAACATTTCTCATTTCCCATAGCTGTGTATGTTTATTTTTCACCTTTATGATTCACTCGACATTTATAGTTTCTGTAGCTGCAGCAGATTCACAGCATACATAGGAACTACTCAAAGCCCTTAATGGGAATAATCCATTTCTGTCTGCATGTTCAGAGACTCCAAACACTCAAAGTTCAGCACAAAATGTGTCTTAAAAATATGTCAAACACCAACAAGACATTAATAGAATGTTAAGTTTAAATAAACACAAAATATTTTTTTTGTAAATGCTTTAAAGTTACAAACAAACAGAGGACACAAAAAAATGCTTTTTGTGGGTGAAAATAGTTTTAAGGTCCCATATCGTGCTCATTTTCAGGTTCATACTTGTATTCTGTGTTTCTACTAGAACATGTTTACATGCTGTAATATTAAAAAAACTTTATTTTCCTCATACTGTCTGCCTGAATATACCTGTATTCACCATCTGTCTGAAACGATCCGTTTTAGTGCATTTCAGTGGAATTGCAATGGTATTGCGTTGCTAGGCAACAGCTTGGGTCCATGTTTTACTCCTGTCAGTTGATGTTATTTACATACACTGCAACAGGAAACAAACTGGGACACATTTACAATGTTTATGTTTAAAAACGTGTAATTGTCTAAATATTGTATATTTTGTGACATCACAAATAGACAGAAATCCTAGTGGCTTGTTTCAAACGCACAATTTCTGAACACGGGCTGTGTGTATTTCTCCGTATATTGAGCGTTTTGATAGTTTGACAGTATTTATAAAGCACTACTTTATAACATAACAGACATGAAAATCTTACGTTTTACAATATGTAATATGTATGTAGTTTGACAGTATTTATAAAGCACTACTTTATAACATAACAGACATGAAAATCTTACGTTTTACAATATGTGGGAACGTATATGCCTGAGGCATTTCAGGCATCAAAATAAAACCCATTCTAAAAACCCATTGACCTCCAGCTGAGGGAACCAGAAGTGCTAAAATACTAACTCATTTCCGGGTTTTAGGACTCATTCCTGCACCACTCTATAAGGTCTGTGGTTAACACAAGCAGAAGAGATTTTAACGTTTTGTTCTACAACATAAAATACATCAGTAAATATCCCACTTGTGAATTTTGAAGCCTTTATGTGTCTTAAAAAAGTCGGTTGCTAACAAGTGGCTAAATGAGACGACTAAATGTCATCCCGCCAACTCGTCCTCCTTTACAGCCTCGTTGTTTATACTCACACTCATGTGACCGTGGTGTAGTTCATTTATAGCCTAATGTTAGCTTTTTACTTCTGACGGTTGCATTCACGCTTAAAACATCATAAAAGTGGTGTTCATTAGTGAAGATTATCTTACTGAATTAAACGTGTGAGTATCATAAACGTGTGTTTGACACAGAGCTGATTTTCTGCAATAATCCAAAACCAATGGAACAATCCCATTGGCTTTGTGTCGAGGGAACCAGGGTGATGCTAACTTCCTGGTTGGCCTACAAAAATACAAAAAATGCAGATTTTACATCAACAGTTCTGAAAAAGGAAAACATCTATTGAGAATAACATATCAAACAATCTGAACTTGAATGTCATAGTTGCTGACGTCACCTGAAAGCCACCAGGTCTGTTCTTCAAAACAAGCATCGATATTGTATAAGTCATTCTAAATGAATTCAGTTTGAAGAGAAGAGTACAAACTCACAGGTCAGGCTGAGAGCGATGACAGCAGCTACCAGGAGAGCACTGAGAACTACTAAAGCCACTCTCTCGCATGTGACTCCTGATCGTCCATTTGACACCTGTTGTTGCTGGGAACCTGTTGAACAGCAGAAGAGATATGCATTGAAGGAATGGGTTACTGTGGGCTTTCTCCAGTAAACTGGCTTCTTAAACATTTTGTAAACCAGAAACCTGGTTTTCTGTATTTTGGACAATTAGATTTCTCCTGGAGAAAACCCTGTATAGAATGTCTTGGCTCGGCCATGTATATGTGCACCAGGTTTCCAATTGGCTTTTTTACAAGTTTGAATATGCAGGACAAAGACTGCAGACAGAGAAAAGTGCCATGTCACAGTCAAACAATCAAACCTTCAAATATTTTATACTGTAAACTTTTTCCAAACAAAAATGAAATTCTGAAAATGACGTTGCGTATGTATGAACCAGATCTGAGTTCACTTTGTGGTGTTTTTCCCCCCAAAAGCTGAGAGATCAGTCAAAAAAATCATCTGTTTTGAAACTAAAAAGTTCCACGTTATGTAAATACATAACTGATTAACTTTCTTTCTTTCTGCTGGTTAGAATCATATAAAGATTTACTTGATATATTGAGATTTAAGGGTGTTTCTGCAACTATACGGGCATTTACAAGTCCCAGCAATGAACTTTTAGATTTTTGTTAAAATTTGCAGTGCAATGATTGATAAATATATACAGTGTTATTACCCATCTTGACATCAAAAAATGATTACTAAATAATGTGATTTAATAAAATTTATGAAGAATGTTATGGGTCCAAACACCACTTTTCTTCATGTCCCACAACTGTGGTCTCAATGTTGAGATATGTAAAATGAGCTAATTCAATTATAATATGACATTATTTCAAATGGAATTGTTTCATATACATATTACTGTACACCATATTAAAATTATGTATTTGTTTACAAATCATTTATTGGATTTGTTTAATCTAAATGTGCCTGTCCCACACTTCTGAGTCCTTACCGCGACATTGAACAAATACCATCGTAAAAGTTTTATTCAAAGCCAAACAAATCTAGTTTCCATGGAAACAGGAGTCAGCCGTTGAACACATGGATGACAGGTTGAGCAACACACTTAGGTGACCCTGTTTTCTTATGTTGCTGATGTCTGACTGTCACTGCTGTCACTTCAACTTCACTGTATTTATAGTGCATTATTTATCAACCAGACATAGAAATATGAGTACTCAAGTCTCCACGGACATACAGTGAAATGAGTTGACTGTCTGCTGATGCTCTGATGGACCACAGCATGTACAAAGAGACTAAACAGGAAACTTGACACAGATGACTAAACATATATGTGGCTCAACTCCATCACGTTTTCTCCTCCTCTCCCCATTTTACTGTAAATTACTAGACACCTTTCTTCACTCAGTGATAGAGATTCTTTCTTTCTTTCTTTGCAGTTACAAAAGAGGAAAATGTTACCATTTATTTGCAATAAGGTGTTTTCACATATTGCTCTATATTCAGTTTGTTTCCGTTACAGCTCATGTCACTGACAGCTGATCCTGTTATTAATTAGTTCACACCGCTAATGTTTGTAATATATTTGTACTAGGTCTGCCCCCTCTTCGTCGATTAGTCGACTAATTAGTCGTTTTGGTCTTAGTCGACTAAGATTTCTTTAGCAGATTAGTCGTTTTTTATGCTTTTTTTCATGCTGAATGACTTATTTCTAAGAAGCTTATGAGCACATCTCTGGTAAGTACAAGATTTAAAGAGATGCTTTTGTGTGAATCAATTTATCGATTAGTTGAAAAAAATCATATGAGTGTTAGTCAACTAAGAATTTCTTTGGTCGAAGACAGCCCTGCATATAGTATATATGCATATATATATATATATATATGTATATATATATATATATGCACAGATGTATTTTTGAAAAGTCAGTTGGTTGAGAAACACACAAAATGCCAATTTTACCTTTAATGCGCCTGAAATTCTTCATTTATATCTGTGAATATACCTTCGATTTAATGTATGTTTTTATGTTTATTTATAGTAGAAACGCTGAAGGTGGTTTCAAACTGAATAAAGTTACATGTTGATGCAATATTTTAAAGGAAGAATACGTATTTTACTAAGTCCTAAAACTTTAGGCAGCAATTTTATTTCTTCACTGTAATAAATTGTGTTGTATGCATTAAAGAATACACATTTTTATTCTGAGATAAAATAAGAAATACTAAGACTGGTGGCTGTTTCGTCATGATGACCACTGACTGGCGGTCACTTTCTTGTTCTCCTTCCTATTTATCACTTTTATTGTATTACCCACCAGGAAGCTCTGTGGACGGCTGCTTCTTCAAGATCTTGACTTCAGAGTAAGTAGTGTCAGCCGATGAGGACGCGTTCCCTGCCACACAAAACACAAAACTTTCTGTTGAATGAGCTGCAAATATGTGCTGACTTCTGATAAAGTGTGAGATTAAACATTCATATTTCACTTAAACTCTGACAAGTTTAAGAAACACATCTTGGAGATATTTCCTAGAAAGCTCTGGTAGCATTCTTATAAAGGATGGATGTAAACGCTACCACTTGAGAGACAGACAGACAGACAGACAGTCAGACAGACAGACAGACATATATATATATATATATATATAGATAGATAGATAGATAGATAGATAGATAGATAGATAGATAGATGGATAGATAGATAGATAGATAGATAGATAGATAGATAGATAGATAGATAGATAGATAGATAGATAGATACTCACCATTAGGCTTTCCTCTCTCTCTTGTGAACTTGACATCAGAGTACAAAACATCAGCTTCAGACATGTTATCCCTGTGATCCTCAGTAACTTTGAAAGGGAACTAGATAAACGTCTGACAGCATACTGTTGAAAACAGATCCTTCCTGTTGGACCTGAGGAAGGGGAGGGCTTTATAAAGTGTTCCCCAAAATCAAAGTTTTTTTATTTATAAGTTAATTTGAAGAAATGTTCTCTTCTCTTTTGTCTTGACAATGAAGTAAGATTAATTTTAGTGGAAAAGGTTGTAAAATAATTTAAAAAAAAAAGAAATTCCAGAAATCCCCTTCTTTACTGAATCCTCCATCTTTACTGAATCTGTCACTATCAAACAAAGAAAATGCTAAACAAAAATGGAAAATGCTAAAAATAACAATAAAAGTTAGGCTTATATAGGCTACCTCATTATAGTAACACTATACATCAATAAAGTCTACTAAAATGTTATTTTATTAACATAACATAACAATATAATATAAAACCTCCCCGCACTGACATGGAGGATGTTTTGTTTTTAGAAAACATAATCATTTTGCCAATAAATAAATACCTCAAAGTCTACTTCTTAACTTTGTGGGGAGTTTCCAACTGCGTCTCATATCAGTAGAGGAAGTTTGCTCAGTAGGTAGCAGTAGGCCTTTACTTAGGATTTTATTTACCAGTGCGTCTGTATTTATTTTGTAGTATTTCCAACATCAAGAACGAACTTTCACTCTGAAAAAAGCTTTTTCCTGAGCTTTCAACTGGATCTTATAGTTTGCATCAGAGTTCCCTCAGTAGTAAGTGAACCTTGAGTTAAGCTGTTTTTTTTTTTTACTTCCAGCGTCAAGAATAAATTATTTGATTTAAACTTTGAAGACAAGATAACTTCTGTAATTTGACATTTGTGACCTTTTACAATGAGCAAGAATATATGTAAAAAAAACAATAACAAGTAATATTACAATAATTATTCATTGGGATATGCATGGAAACCATCACCTTAACGTGGTGGAGAGGTTTGTGTGTCCCTATGACCCTGAGGGCTGTGTTGTCTGGAGCCTCGTGCTCCTGGTAGGGTCTCCCATGGCAAATTGGTCTTAGGTGAGGGGCCGGACTAAGAATGGTTCACAAAAAACCCAATGACGACACGAGGAGGAGTTACCCGGCCCGGAGGAAGCCCGGGGCCCACGTCTGGAGCCAGGCCCAGACGGAGGGCCCGTCAACGAGCGTCTGGTGGCCGGGCTTGCCACGGAGCCCGGCCGGGGATACCCCGAAAAAGGAACGTGGCACCCCCCTCCTCTCCATCCTGTGGGCTCACCACCTGCGGGAAGAACCGCTTGGGTCGGGTGCGCTGCCACACGGGTGGCAGTGAAGGCCAGGGACCTCGACGGACTGGACCCGGGCGGCAGAGGCTGGCTCTGGGGACGTGGAACGTCACCTCTCTGTGGGGGAAGGAGCCGGAGCTTGTGCGGGAGGTGGAGCGCTACCAGTTGGATCTGGTAGGGCTTACCTCTACGCACAGCCTCGGTTCTGGAACCGTACTCTTGGATAGGGGTTGGACTCTATTCTTCTCTGGAGTTGCCCATGGTGTGAGGCGCCGGGCGGGTGTGGGGATACTCACAAATCCCCGGCTGAGTGCCGCTACGTTGGAGTTTACCCCGGTGGACGAGAGGGTCGCCTCCCTACGCCTTCGGGTTATGGGGGGGAAAACTCTGACTGTTGTTTGTGCGTATGCACCAAACAGCAGTTCGGAGTATTCGGCCTTCTTGGAGACCCTGAATGGAGTCCTGTATGGGGCTCCAGTAGGGGACTCCATAGTTCTCCTGGGAGACTTCAACGCGCACGTGGGCAACGATGGAGACACCTGGAGTGGCGTGATTGGGAGGAACGGCCTCCCTGATCTAAACCCGAGTGGTCGTTTGTTGTTGGACTTCTGTGCTAGTCATGGATTGTCCATAACGAACACCATGTTCGAACATAAGGATGCTCATAAGTGTACGTGGTACCAGAGCACCCTAGGCCGAAGGTCGATGATCGATTTTGTAATCGTATCATCTGATCTGAGGCCGCATGTTTTGGACACTCGGGTGAAGAGAGGGGCGGAGCTGTCAACTGATCACCATCTGGTGGTGAGTTGGGTCAGAGGGTGGGGGAAGACTCTGGACAGACCTGGTAAGCCCAAACGCGTAGTGAGGGTGAACTGGGAACGTCTGGAGGAGGCCCCTGTCCGAGAGATCTTCAACTCACACCTCCGGCGGAGCTTTTCTGGCATCCCTGTGGAGGTTGGGGGCATTGAACCCGAGTGGACGATGTTCAAAGCTTCCATTGCTGAAGCTGCGGCGGTGAGCTGTGGTTTTAAGGTCTTAGGTGCCTCAAGGGGTGGCAACCCTCGAACACCGTGGTGGACACCGGTGGTCAGGGAAGCCGTCCGACTGAAGAAGGAGGCCTTCCGGGATATGTTATCTCGGAGGTCTCCGGAGGCAGTTGCAGGGTACCGACGGGCCCGAAGAGCAGCAGCCACTGCCGTGACGGAGGCAAAGCAGCGGGTGTGGGAGGAGTTCGGAGCAGCCATGGAGAAGGACTTTCGGTCGGCACCAAAGTGCTTCTGGAAAACCATCCGGCACCTTAGGAGGGGGAAACGGGGAACCATCCAAGCTGTGTACAGTAAGGATGGGACACTGTTGACCTCAACTGAGGAGGTAATCGGGCGGTGGAAGGAGCACTTTGAGGAACTTCTGAATCCGACCAATACGCCCTCTATGGTAGAGGCAGAGCTGGAAGCTGATGGGGGACCATCATCAATTACCCTGGTGGAAGTCACTGAGGTAGTCAAACAACTCCACAGTGGCAAAGCCCCGGGGGTTGATGAGATCCGCCCAGAAATGCTGAAGGCTCTGGGTGGGGAGGGGCTGTCTTGGATGACACGTCTCTTCAACACCGCGTGGAAGTCGGTGACAGTGCCTAAGGAGTGGCAGACCGGGGTGGTGGTTCCCCTTTTCAAAAAGGGGGACCAGAGAGTGTGTGCCAATTACAGGGGTATCACACTGCTCAGCCTCCCTGGTAAAGTCTACTCCAAGGTGCTGGAAAGGAGGGTTCGGCCGATAGTCGAACCTCAGATCGAAGAGGAACAATGCGGATTCCGTCCTGGCCGTGGAACAACGGACCAGCTTTTCACTCTCGCAAGGATCCTGGAGGGGGCCTGGGAGTATGCCCATCCAGTCTACATGTGTTTTGTGGACTTGGAGAAGGCATATGACCGGGTCCCCCGGGAGATACTGTGGGGGGTGCTGCGGGAGTATGGGGTGAGGGGGGCACTTCTCAGGGCCATCCAATCCCTGTACGCCCAAAGCGAGAGCTGTGTTCGGATCCTCGGCAATAAGTCGGACTCGTTTCCGGTGGGGGTTGGCCTCCGCCAGGGCTGCGCTTTGTCACCAATCCTGTTCGTGATATTCATGGACAGGATATCGAGGCGTAGTCGGGTGGAGGAGGGTTTGCAGATCGGTGTGCTGAGGATCTCATCGCTGCTTTTTGCAGATGATGTGGTCCTGTTGGCATCATCGGTCTGCGACCTCCAGCACTCACTGGATCGGTTCGCAGCCGAGTGTGACGCAGTCGGGATGAGAATCAGCACCTCTAAATCTGAGGCCATGGTTCTCAGCAGGAAACCGGTGGTTTGCCTACTCCGGGTAGGGAATGAGTCCTTACCCCAAGTGAAGGAGTTTAAGTATCTCGGGGTCTTGTTCGCGAGTGAGGGGACGATGGAACGTGAGATTGGTCGGAGAATCGGAGCAGCAGGGGCGGTATTGCATTCGCTTTACCGCACCGTTGTGACGAAAAGAGAGCTGAGCCGGAAGGCAAAGCTCTCGATCTACCGTTCAATCTTCGTTCCTACTCTCACCTATGGTCATGAGGGTTGGGTCATGACCGAAAGAACGAGGTCGCGGGTGCAAGCGGCCGAAATGGGTTTCCTCAGGAGGGTGGCTGGCGTCTCCCTTAGAGATAGGGTAAGAAGCTCAGTCATCCGTGAGGGACTCGGAGTAGAGTCCTTGCTCCTTTGCGTCGAAAGGAGCCAGTTGAGGTGGTTCGGGCATCTAGCACGGATGCCTCCTGGGCGCCTCCCTTGGGAGGTGTTCCAGGCACGACCAGCTGGGAGGAGACCACGGGGAAGACCCAGGACTAGATGGAGAGATTATATCTCTACTCTGGCCTGGGAACGCCTCGGGATCCCCCAGTCAGAGCTGGTTAATGTGGCCCGGGAAAGGGAAGTTTGGGGTCCCCTGCTGGAGCTGTTGCCCCCGCGACCCGATCCCGGATAAGCGGTTGAAGATGGATGGATGGATGGATGGAAACCAAACAGCACAACACCAAAAGAAATTCAGGAAGACTATGATCAACAATAAATCACTAATATGTTATAGAAATCAACATTCCGGGTTGAAGCCTTTTTCGGATGTTACACAACGAAGCGTCACCCGAATTTCATCCAATCAATGCACACTGTATGATCCCTTCTTTAATAGCTGAACACATTCAAGAAGCATTTTAATGTTTGCAGGGCCTTATTAAGTTCTTTATTTGTATCATTAGCGGCATTAATAATCACATTGCTCCACGTTCTGTATCCTGTACTAAGCTTGTTTAACAGGCTGAGCCTCAAGACTTGAGCTGAACTGCATTTCAGACGCACTTTAAAGTTTTTTTTGGTTTGTCACAAATACGTCTGTGAGGCACTGTGCAGTCTTTATCAAACCACCACATCAAGTGTGCTCCGTTCTTCTCCCCCATCCTCACACAGTCCTCTCCATCCATGTTTTCTACCTCCCAGTTGTCCGGCTCATTGTCGCTCCAGAAAGTCAAACTGACATATTGGAAATAGAAAGAACTGGTTCAATAACTTTGTAGTAACTTTGATATTGGAAACTGACAACAACAAAAAAAGTCAAACCTCGTGTCCAGTAGTGAGCCGTCTACCCACAACCATTTGTTTTCTTCCTCAGAGTCCGTCAGTCCGATCCAAAACTTGTCTTCATGTGTGTCCATTTTGTCTCTCAGTCTCCCCAACAGGAATTTCTTGACAGGAAAAGTTGATGGAAAACACAAATCTGTGACATCCCCTTTCTGTGCTGAGAGACCATGTTAACTAATGTGGAAACAAGGATGTGATGAAACATGAGCGTGCAGCAGTGTGTTCTACCTGCTCCTCTCTGCTCTCTATCTTCACCAGATCTCCTCCTAGACCTCTACATTCACTTCTGCTCTCGTTCCAGGTTGATTTCTTGCTGGAGAAATGATAGCACTTTGCTCCATGTTGCTCCCAGCCTTCTTCACAGCTTGGACACGTGTCATCTTTTAAGAGATCACAGCAAACTCTTCAGTCAGGTGCAACAAATCTCTCTCTATATTTGTGTGATTTGATTCTCTGAGAATCTGAGAGCAGCTGAGACAGTCTGTCAGTCCATCACTGATCATTTAATCATCATCAGAGGATGCAAACTTGTAAGAAATCCATCACTTACTTTGTACCGAAGGAGGTGGTGGGCACTTTTGCGGCATCGTGTTGTTGCATGATTTTACTTCACAGCGTTTCTCTGATGTGAAAGAAGATAAAAAGATTTCACTTCCATTTACATTAACACCTGAACAGAGAACAAAACTCTTTCACGGTACAGACAGTTGAGTGTAAACCTAAAGATAAATGATTAACAGATTAATATCAGGGGTTCAATCCAAAATGTGATCCATTTTAAAGTGACCTTGCAGCTGACAAAGCTTACCTGTGAGGTTTTTTCTCACAGCATCAAGCTCCAGCTGTTGGAGACGTTCCATGGTTTGGATGTTTTTATAAGCTGATTTAAAAAAGAGAAGAAGAAAGTGTAGTTTATAGAGTGCTACAGGAATGAGTCCTAAAAACCCCGGAAATGAGTTTTAGCACTTCTGGTTCCGTCGTCTGGAAGTCAATGGGTTTTTAGTTAGATACCTGAAATAGAGTGCTGCAGGGATGACGTATTTTTGTTGGCCAACCAGGAAGTTAGCATCGCCCTGGTTCCTTCAACAAAAAGTCAATCGGATTGGGTTTTGGATTATTGCAGAAAATCAGCTCTGTGGCAAACAAACATTTATGATACTGATACATTTTGTTCTGTAAGATAATCTTCACTAATGAACACCACTTCTATGAATTTTTGCAGCGTGAATGCAACCGTCAGAAGTAAAAAGCTAACGTTAGGCTATAAATGAACTACACAGCGGTCACATGAACGAGTATAAACAACGAGGCTGTAAAGGAGGACGAGTCGGCCTGAAGAAGTTTAGTAGTCTCATTTAGCCACTTGTTAGCAACCGCCTTTTTTAAGGCACATAAAGGCTTCAAAATTCCCAAGTGGGATATTTACTGACGTATTTTATGTCATAGAACAAAACGTTAAAATCTCTTCAGCTTGAGGCATTTCAGGCATCGAAATAAAAACCCATTCTAAAAACCCATTGACCTCCAGCTGAGGGAACCAGGAGTGCTAAAATGCTAACTCATTTCTGGGTTTTAGGACTCATTCCTGCACCACCCTATTCAATATTGCAAAGATCCGACCCTACCGACCCTCCCTGATGGCGTGGATGAGCTGCCGAGAAGCTCATCCACGCCTTCATCTCCTCCCGCCTTGATTACTGCAACTCTCTCCTCTATGGCATCAGCACCACCTCCATCAATAAACTCCAACTGGTCCAGAATGCAGCTGCCCGACTCCTCACTCACACCAAATCCTGGCATCACATCACCCCAGTCCTCAAAGACCTACACTGGCTCCCCGTCTCCCACCGGATCTCCTACAAAATCCTGACCCTCACCTACAAAGCCCTACACCAACTTGCCCCCCCCTACCTCTCTGACCTCCTCTCCCCCTACCAACCCCCACGGTCCCTCAGATCCACCTCAGCTGGTTTACTTTTCACCCCCAAGTCCAACCTCCGCAGCTTTGGGGACAGAGCATTCTCCAGGGCAGCTCCCAAGCTTTGGAACTCCCTCCCAAAACTCATCAGAGACTCCGATTCCCTCACCCTATTCCAGTCCCGCCTCAAGACCCATCTTTTCTCCTCTGCTTACCTGTAGCCCCCTCCTCCCCTTACCCATTTGTCCGTGTGTATGTATGACAGTGCGCCTGTGTATGTCTTTTTTCCCCCGATAGTGTAAAGCGTCTGAGTTCTTTAAAAGCGTTATATAAGTTGAATTAATTATTATTATAAGGTCTGTGGTTAACAAAAGCTGAAGAGATTTTAACGTTTTGTTCTGCCACATAAAATACATCAGTAAATATCCCACTCGTGAATTTTGAAGCTTTGTTGTGTCTTAAAAAAGGCGGTTGCTAACAAGTGGCTAAATGAGACGACTAAAAGTCATCATGCCGACTCGTCCTCCTTTACAGCCTCGTTGTGTATACTCACACTCATGTGACCGTGGTGTAGTTCCTTTAGAGCCTAACGTTAGCTTTTTACTTCTGGTGATTGGATTCACACCTCAAAAATCATAAAGTGGAGATAATCTTGCTCAAGAACGTGTAAGTATCATAAACGTGTGTTTGCCATAGATCTGATTTTCTGCAATAATCCAAAACCAAAAGGAAAAATCCCATTGGCTTTTTGTCGAGGGAACCAGGGTGATGCTAACTTCCTGGTTGGCCTACAAAAATACGTCATCCCTGCAGCACTCTATAGAGCAGGAATCTATTTATCATTCCAAGATTAATTTAGAGTGATGATTATTAATAAGGAGAGCTCCAAGTAAAAAATGGATTCCAAAAAAGATAGTGAAAGGGACATTTGTTGCTGATTTTACATCAACAGTTCTGGAAAAGGAAAACAACCATTGAGAATAACACATCAAACTGAAGTGTACAAACTCACAGGTCAGGCCGAGAGCGATGACAGCAGCTACCAGGAGAGCACTGAGAACTACTAAGGCCACTCTCTCACATGTGACTCCTGATCGTCCATTTGACATCTGTTGTTCCTGGGAACCTGTTGAACAGCAGAAGAGATATGCATTGAAGGAACTGGGTTACAGTGGGTTTTCTCCAGTAAACTGGCTTCTTAACATTTTGTAAACCAGAAACTGGTTTTCTGTAATTGGGACAGTTAGATTTCTCCTGGAGAAAACCGTGTATAGAATTTCTTGGCACCAGGTTTCCAATTGGCTTTTTTACAAGTTTGAATATGCAGGACAAAGACTGCAGACAGAGAAAAGTGCCATGTCACAGTCAAACAATCAAACCTTCAAATATTTTATACTGTAAACTTTTTCCAAACAAAAATGAAATTCTGAAAATGACGTGGCGTATGTATGAACCAGATCTGAGTTCACTTTGTGGTGTTTTCCCCCCTCAAAAGCTGAGAGATCAGTCAAAAAAATCATCTGTTTTGAAACTAAAAAGTTCCACGTTATGTGAATACATAACTGATTAACTTTCTTTCTTTCTGCTGGTTAGAATCATATAAAGATTTACTTGATATATTGAGATTTAAGGGTGTTTCTGCAACTATACGGGCATTTACAAGTCCCAGCAATGAAATTTTAGATTTTTCTTTAAAATTTGCAGTGCAATGATTGATAAATATATACAGTGTTATTACCCATCTTGACATCAAAAAATGATTACTAAATAATGTGATTTAATAAAATTTATGAAGAATGTTATGGGTCCAAACACCACTTTTCTTCATGTCCCACAACTGTGGTCTCAATGTTGAGATATGTAAAATGAGCTAATTCAATTATAATATGACATTATTTCAAATGGAATTGTTTCATATACATATTACTGTACACCATATTAAAATTATGTATTTGTTTACAAATCATTTATTGGATTTGTTTAATCTAAATGTGCCTGTCCCACACTTCTGAGTCCTTACCGCGACATTGAACAAATACCATCGTAAAAGTTTTATTCAAAGCCAAACAAATCTAGTTTCCATGGAAACAGGAGTCAGCCGTTGAACACATGGATGACAGGTTGAGCAACACACTTAGGTGACCCTGTTTTCTTATGTTGCTGATGTCTGACTGTCACTGCTGTCACTTCAACTTCACTGTATTTATAATGCATTATTTATCAACCAGACATAGAAATATGAGTACTCAAGTCTCCACGGACATACAGTGAAATGAGTTGACTGTCTGCTGATGCTCTGATGGACCACAGCATGTACAAAGAGACTAAACAGGAAACTTGACACAGATGACTAAACATATATGTGGCTCAACTCCATCACGTTTCTCCTCCTCTCCCCATTTTACTGTAAATTACCAGACACCTTTCTTCACTCAGTGATAGAGATTCTTTCTTTCTTTCTTTGCAGTTACAAAAGAGGAAAATGTTACCATTTATTTGCAATAAGGTGTTTTCACATATTGCTCTATATTCAGTTTGTTTCCGTTACAGCTCATGTCACTGACAGCTGATCCTTTTATTAATTAGTTCACACCGCTAATGTTTGTAATATATTTGTACTAGGTCTGCCCCCTCTTCATCGATTAGTCGACTAATTAGTCGTTTTGGTCTTAGTCGACTAAGATTTCTTTAGCAGATTAGTCGTTTTTTATGCTTTTTTTTCATGCTGAATGACTTATTTCTAAGAAGCTTATGAGCACATCTCTGGTAAATACAAGATTTAAAGAGATGCTTTTATGTGAATCAATTTATCGATTAGTTAAAAAAAATCATATGAGTGTTAGTCAACTAAGAATTTCTTTGGTCGAAGACAGCCCTAATATGCACAGATGTATTTTTGAAAAGTCAGTTGGTTGAGAAACACACAAAATGCCAATTTTACCTTTAATGCGCCTGAAATTCTTCATTTATATCTGTGAATATACCTTCGATTTAATGTATGTTTTTATGTTTATTTATAGTAGAAACGCTGAAGGTGGTTTCAAACTGAATAAAGTTACATGTTGATGCAATATTTTAAAGGAAGAATACGTATTTTACTAAGTCCTAAAACTTTAGGCAGCAATTTTATTTCTTCACTGTAATAAATTGTGTTGTATGCATTAAAGAATACACATTTTTATTCTGAGATAAAATAAGAAATACTAAGACTGGTGGCTGTTTCGTCATGATGACCACTGACTGGCGGTCACTTTCTTGTTCTACTTCCTATTTATCACTTTTATTTTATTACCCACCAGGAAGCTCTGTGGACGGCTGCTTCTTCAAGATCTTGACTTCAGAGTAAGTGGTGTCATCCGATGAGGATGCGTTCCCTGCCACACAAAACACAAAACTTTCTGTTGAATGAGCTGCAAATATGTGCTGACTTCTGATAAAGGGGGTGATTAAACATTCATATTTCACTTAAACTCTGACAAGTTTAAGAAACACATCTTGGAGGTATTTAGAAAGCCCTGGTAGCATTCTTATAAAGGATGGATGTAAACGCTACCACTTGAGAGACAGACAGACAGACAGACAGACAGACAGACAGACTGACAGACAGACAGACAGACAGACATATATATATATATATATATATATATATATAGATAGATAGATAGATAGATAGATAGATAGATAGATAGATACTCACCATTAGGCTTTCCCCTCTCTCTTGTGAACTTGACATCAGAGTACAAAACATCAGCTTCAGACATGTTATCCCTGTGATCATCAGTGACTTTGAAAGGGAACTAGATAAACGTCTGACAGCACATACTGTTAAAAAAAAATCCTTCCTGTTGGACCTGAGGAAGGGGAGGGCTTTATAAAGTGTTCCCCAAAATCAAAGTTTTTTTATTCATAAGATAATTTGAAGAAATTTTCACTTCTCTTTTGTCTCGACAATGAAGTAAGATTAATTTTAGTGGAAAAGGTTGTAAAATCATTAAAAAAACAAAAGAAATTCCAGAAATTCCCTTCTTTCCCCCATCTTTACTGAATCTGTCACTATCAAACAAAGAAAATGCTAAACAAAAATGGAAAATGCTAAAAATAAGAAAAGTAAGGCTTATATAGGCTACCTCATTATAGTAACACTATACATCAATAAAGTCTACTAAAATGTTATTTTATTAACATAACATAAAAATATAATATAAAACCTCCCCGCACTGACATGGAGGATGTTTTGTTTTTAGAAAAACATAAATCATTTTGCCAATAAATAAATACCTCAAAGTCTATATTTGTTTTGTAGTATTTCCAACATCAAGAACGAACTTTCACACTGAAAAAAGCTTTTTCCTGAGCTTTCAAGTGGATCTTATCATTTGCATCAGTTTCCTCAGTAGTAAGTGAACCTTGAATTAAGTTATTTTTGTTTTTTTACCTCCAGCATCAAGAATAAATAATTTGATTTAAACTTTGAAGTCAAGATAACTTCTGTAATTTGACATTTGTGACATTTTTGGACAATTTCTGTCCATGTCTTTGCATTACCCCCCCAAGAGTGCCAGGGGATAATAAACAAAGCTAAATAATATACAACACATAATAAGTAATAAGAGCAAAAGTATATATGTAAAAAAACAATAACAAGTAATAATACAATAATTATTCATTGGGATATGCATGGAAACCAAACAGCACAACACCAAAAGAAATTCAGGAAGACTATGACAACATGTAATAACATGTAATAGAAATCAACATTCCGGATTGAAGTCTTTTTCGGATGTTACACAACGAAGCGTCACCCGAATTTCATCCAATCAACGAACACAATTAGTGACAGAACCGTCTGGCGGCCAATCAAAACGCCGTCTTCTCCGTGAGGAGGCGGGGTTTAGCAGTTGTAGCAGAAAGGGAGGCGGAGGCTCTTCCTTTCCAGACTGAACTTGGCTGAAGTGTCACCAGGACGACACACAGACACACTTTAGAAGTTTCTGTCCTGCTGGTCTCCCGGTCCAGACATGGCCCCGAGCACGCAGCTGAAGGAGGCGATAGCCGATGTGCAGGAGGGGATCCGTGCCATCCTGCTCGGACCGCCCGGAGCCGGGAAGGGGACTCAGGTGAGAGGGACAGCTAACGGAGCTAACGGAGCTAGCTGTTAGCCGTTAACCGTTAGCGCATGGCTGGTAGTAGTACTAGATAATGCTAATGCTAATGCTAATGCTAATGCTAATGCTAATGCTAATGCTAATGCTAATGCTAATGCTAATGCTAATGCTAATGCTAACCTACCTGGCTTCACCTGGTCCGTCTGTGACTGCAGCGCTCAGAGAAACAGCTGGACAGTCTGTTAACATGAGTTTTAGTATTCTTAAGTCTGTTCTCCAGTTTCATAATGACGTTAACTACTACAACTGCCTCAGTAGTGTTTGAGACTTTAATAAATCTGTTTGTATGCACAGTGTAGTCTGGTATTAGATACTTTAAAACCCTGCTTTCAAAAGTGAAGTTATGTCACCTGTAGTGTTTTTATTTTATTAGTGTTACGTTACCACCTACAGAGCGACACATGACAGGTTATGACAGGGCAGCCTCTCAAGGTTATTTTCGTTTTTGTTTCCTGTCAATTAATAACTTGATTGAATCAGTCTATAAAAGTTTGCAATGCTCATCACAGGTCAGCAAAAACTTCAGTGATATTTTGGAGTTGGCACTGGAGCAAAACAATCCTACTGGTGTTCTGTTTACTGGGGTTATAGGAAACAGTAAATCCTCACTGTTCAATCTGCTTATTTATTATTAGATTAAAGGTCATTGCACAGAGTACTGAGACAACCAAATGTAGTTTGCATCTAACCAGAAGAGCAAAAAGCAGCAAAGTGCAGAGTTATGTACAGAGTATATATATATATATATATATATATATATATATATATATATATATATATATGAATACGCTTAAATATGTACAGTATTAGTGTGAAATGAATACGCCAAGGTATATACAGTATGAACACAAGAGCAACAGTTACCAGTTCAAGTGCACACTCTAGTGGTATGGACGGGTATTATCTGCATGGTGTGACTGGTGGACTGTACTGTGGTTTCATCACTAATCGATTTAACTAATCAATCAAAAGAAATTAGGCAACAATTTTTAGAATCTGTTAATTGTTAACATTATTTATCAAGAGAAAATTATTCCTGTTTATATAAATATATAATAATCCCCAATTCCCCCCAGGGATCAATACATTATTTCTGATTATTTATCAGGAGAATTATTCCTGTTTATATAATATATAATAATCCCCAATATCCCCCCGGGGATCCATACATTATTTCTGATTATTTATCAAAAGAAAATCATTCCTGCTTATATAATTATATAATAATCCCCAATATCCCCCTGTGGATCAATAAAGTATTTCTGATTATTTATCAAGAGAAAATCATCCCTGCTTCTCAAATGTTCTTTGTTTTCTATCATTATAAACTTAATATCTTTGGGTACTAGATTGTTGGTCTGACAATTTTAACAATTCAAAGACACCATCTTTCCCTGGGAAATTGTAATGGGCATTTTCACTATTTTTGTCATTTGATCAACTAAATAATTTATCAAAAATAACCAACCGATTAACTGATAATAAAAAAAAGTCGTTAATTCTTTCCTTTTTGTCTCAATGAGCTCTTTCTCTGCTTCCACAATTACATAATTCAGATTTGTGTTGTAACTTTGTAGGAGACAAAAACCCGAAGTGTTGCCACCAAAAAGTGTCACAATGACCTCCTCCAGTCTGTCACGTGCACATTTTAGAGCCCAGACAACGTGCTCTGGCTTTATTTCTGTGTGTTCAGTCTCTTGCTTCTTTAACACATGTTGCGATCTGGTTTGAGTCCTCTGTTCCCAGTAACGTCCTCTGTGGAAATCCCACTTATTAAGTACTCTGAAGATTCACTTACTCAATCCACAGAAAAATTATTAGCAACTGTTCTGTTATTCAATTCAGTTATTTTTCAGGCAACAGTCTCTGGTTCCAGCTTCTAAAATGTGAGGATTTTCTGTTTTTCTTTGTCTTGTATGATAGGAAACTGAATGTCCTTGCGTTTGGTCAGACAAAACGAATAATTTTAATCGGAATTTACCCTGAGACCCACAATAGATACGTTTTTGTCTTTCTTAGGGAGTCCAGGGGGTCTATAGGGGGAGATCGCAGGTCAACAGTAGATGTCACATGGAAGTGGTGTACATCAACTGAAAGCTGAGAACCTGATGATTAATTTGAGATGCAGCTCAGCACTGTGTGTCACGATGTTCTAGTCGTAAATCAGAAATAAACATGAATATTTAATTCATTAAAATAAATTGTGAAAGTGTATGAGGGCTTAGAACATTATGATGGAAGTATATGGTGGTCATTCTCATGCTCTATTATGTCTCACAAGTTGTTGCAGCAATTTTGGGGTTGATACCATTTGTTACACAGTTTTGGTGCTAAATCTAACCATTTTTTTACCACTCGAGAATTGCTAAAAATGATCAATAATCCCTCCAAAATACCACTTTAAGACACCAAGACCTTGAGGAACACCGTAGAAAAAGCCATGCTGTGATTTGGTATCAAAAACATTTGACATTTGGAAATTTCTGCAAGAATTGCAAAAAACAGCATAGTTTTTGCACAAAACTGCATGTGATTATCATAAAGTGGGCATGTCTGTAAAGGAACCTATTTTCATTCACATGTCTTGAATATGGCCATGCCAGTTTTTCTTTGCCAAAATTTAGCCTAACTTTGGAGCGTTATTTAGCCTCCTTCCCGACAAGCAAGCACGACGTGGTTGGTACCAATGGATTCCTTAGGTTTTCGTTTTTTGTGTCTCGGTGTAAATCAAAAATCTTATCAGTAGATTAATCGATAGTGAAAATAATCCTAGTAGCATGTTGCTTGTTTCCACACGTTCCATGCTGTATTGCAGGTGAAGCCATGTTCAAAATATTAAAGTATTGCATCTTAATGTACAACCTGTCCTGTAACTCTTCCTCATCTTCACCTCCCTGTTAGCAACGTAATTAAACCGGGGAACAAATCTTCCACCTCATTAGTAGAGAGAAGGTGTTCCTAATATCTAGTGGACTCATCAGCTGAGTTGTATATGTGACAGCTGAATAAGCCAGAGAGGTGGCTTGGCCTACACAACTATAAATATCTGCTGCTGAAAACTTTTTGGTCTCGCAGCCAAAATACACAAACTGCTCTCATGCTTCTAATGGCCAACAATGCAGGTGGTTGGCTCTCTGACAGAACAGTGGGTAGAGCAAAGTAAAAATCCACAGCCAAACATTTTCTTCATCTGTCTGGTTCACGGTGATAATTTAAAACTTAGATAATTCATGAATCTCTCCCGTCCTCCCTGCAGGCCCCTCGGCTGGCAGAGCGGTACTGTGTTTGCCACCTGGCCACCGGAGACATGCTGAGGGCCATGGTGGCTTCGGGCTCGGAGCTCGGCAAGAGGCTCAAGGAGACCATGGACTCCGGCAAGCTGGTAACATTTCTGCTCATCTGCTTCTTATGATCTCTGTGTGTATTTTTCTTTCTCTGCCCCTTTAGCCCTCTCTGAGGCTCTGTGTTGACATGTTCAGTCCCACATGACTACATGTCTTATGTTTTATTTGTCCTCAGTGACATTTACAGCTAAAATGGATTCAACACAAGCATACAGTGCAACAAGTGTAAGACAGCAGACCAGATTTTCCTGGGAAAAATCCATTCCTTTGAGTTTGAGCTCAGCCATATATGGAGAAAAGTAATAATCGTACTTATACTCGTCTGCGTAAAGCCGTATCTGCTAATGGAGGCAAAAAATACATGTTAAATGTAGCCTGTACGTTGGCTTTTCTATTCGTGACTCTGTCTGTTCTTGTTATTTTGTTAGACAGTCGAACAGACTGCTTTTTGTTTTTTCCCGCCTGCAGAGAACCCAGCAGCTAGGTTAAAGTGACCCAGCCGCTGCATAGGTACCACATGGTAGTAGTGAAATAGAGGAGAAGGATGATTTTATCATTCAAATGACCCAGCTACTAACCCAGCGACTACCCAGCACCGTAGAAATAACCCAATAAAATGACCCAGCTGGCTCAAACCAGCATTTTGACTAAATCAAGACTTCTCTCCTGGCACCAAAAAATAATGATTTTTTGCCTTTTTGCACCTTGTATAACATTTCTATCCTCTAATTGTGTGTATTGTTGTGTATTTGCGTATACTACGTACAGTTGCCCTTTCAGTGTCTCAGCATGCGCCTGATTTCCTCAGAGCCGTTTGCCGGCTGTGTTTGCTCATACTTAGTCTGTTTCCTGTCCTTTATATAAAATGACTCCTTTTATTTCTTCACCGTAGGACCCGTGAAGAAATCACAGAGCTCTGTGCAGAGCTGATGCTATGCAGGACGTTGGAGATTACAGTGTGAATACATTTATGAGACAATTATCTTTTGTTCACCTGCAGGTCAGTGACGAGATGGTGGTGGAGCTCATAGAGAAGAACCTGGACACGCCGCCCTGCAGGAATGGCTTCCTGTTGGACGGATTCCCCCGCACAGTCAAACAAGCAGAGATGGTTAGGATTTCATTTGACGATGTCGCTTTCTGCTGTCATCATGCCAAACACAACTGTACTACTGAGTAGAGTTAACTCATCAAAATAGAGTTCAGCAGTACTTCAATAACTTGTTGTAGGTCACAATAGAAATTTAAAGACTAGTTTGACATTCTAGGAAATAGACCTATTTGCTCTTTTGCCAGACGAACAAACAGAAAATCACTGTGCCCAGAGAGAAGTAGTTCCAGCGTGTAACTCCCTGTTAGCCACAACTTGTTGTTTTTACATTTTGGTTCGTGTACAGATTAAACAAACAAGATACAACATGTTTATTATTGTGACTTTTAAAGGGACTATTTGTAACTTTCAGAAATGCTTGTTAACAGCGACACCTGTGGCCGTGAAATCAACGAAAGTCAGCGTCGGGCTCGTGCTTGCTCGCTCTAAATAGACAGTGAGGCAACACACGTCAGCTAAAAGCACAATATCACTATATTTCAGCTGCTTGGCAGTAATGTTAGCTGACCAGACGAAGGTCTCTCCATGAATCAATGCTGATACTGCGTTTGCTTCTCCTGCCTCAGCGCAGGCTTCAGCAGCGGGGCTCCGCAGCGAGAAACTCGTCTCCCTCCGCCCGCAGCCGGAGTGAACAGGGAGAAACCGGCACCCGGTCGGTAACGAGACAACAAGGTTTCTCTCTGCAGAGTCCCGTCCCTTCACAAGACACGGAAAACCTCTGTTTGTCTGGTGAAGCTGCAGCAGTTATTTCTGCACAAACGTCCACTGTATATTCACTAGATATTCTCAGAGCTAAACTAACTCTTCTGCAGTGTGGAGTGAGCGTGTGTTCACGTCTAGAGGTGGAGCGAGAACGCGCCCGCTGTCTGACTGAAGGCAAGCAGGCAGCGGAGCGGGGACGCCGGCCACACGGGAGCGCGCATATGCGAGCACGCATGTGTCCCGACCCGGTACATTTATACGCCTAAAAAGTTACAAACAGTCCCTTTTAAAGGCCCTGTTAGGTGTGTTTTGGACAGAGCCAGGCTGTCTTTGTCCCGGCTCTAGCTCCACACTTTATCCACATGAGAGCGGTATCGATCTTCTCATCTACAAGAAAGTAAATAATCCTGTTTGCCAAATGTCAAACTGTTCCTTTTTATGTAATTTAGATTAAGTGCAATAAATACCTTTTTAGAGCTGCAATGATTAATTGATTTAGTTGTCAACTATTAAATTTATCGCCAACTGTTTTATTAATCCAGTATTTTTTTAAAGCAAAAAAGTCAAAATTCTTTGATTCCACCTTCTTAAATGTGAATATTTTCTAGTTTCTTTCCTCCTCTATGACAGTAAACTGAATATCTTTGAGTTGTGGACAAAACAAGACATTTGAGGATGTCATCTTGGGCTTTGGGAAATCAAATGATCAACATTTTTCACCAGTTTCTGACATTTTATAGACCAAACAACTGATCAATTAATCGAGAAAATAATCAACAGATTAATCGATTATTGAATTAATTGTTAGTTTCAACCTTAAAGGGACTGTTTGTAACTTCTTACACGTATAAATCACCTGGGTCGGTGTCTCATGCGCGCTTGCATATGCGCGCTTGTGTGTGGCTATGCTGTTCAGACAAGACTACACAGAAGCACCAAAACCTCTTGGTTGTATCTAGTGAAGCCCGTCTGTTAAACAGTGTTGGCCGCGGTCGGAGGACGCGGGGGAGACCGTAGCTTTGGTCTCCAGGACCGGAGTCTCTGCTGTACTCTGCTCTTCTGCCTGCCTGCTTGCCTTCACTCAGCTCGCTCCACCTCACGTGCATGCGCGCACACTACACACTGCAGAAGACTTCGTAGCTCTGAGAATATCTAGTGAATGTACAGTGGACATTTGTGCAGAAATAACTGCTGCAGCTCCTCCAGACCAACAGAGGTTTCCCGTGTCTTGTGAAGTGACGGGGCTCCGCAGAGAGAAACATCGCCTCCGACCAAAGCTCCGGTGTCTCCCCTGTTCCCTCCGGCCGCGGTCGGGAGGCTGAGGCAGGAAAAGCCAACACTAGGATCAGCATTGATTCATGGAGAGACCTTCATCTGGTCAGCTAACGTTACTGCCAAGCAGCTGAAATATAGAGTGATATTGTGCTTTTAGCTGACGTGTGTCGCCTCACTGTGTTGAGCGATGCTCGTTCACGTCTATGTAGAGCGAGCACAAGCACGAGCAACAGGACGCTGACTTTAGTTGACTTAACGGCCACAGGTGTTGCTGTTAACAAGACATTTCTGATTCTTACAAACAGTCCCTTTAAATACCTTACTGTCACAGTTCATACAAAGAGCACAGTTTAAAGAGCGGATACAATACTAGCAAGACAAACTGTTGTCATATCACTTTGCATTTTTTGGTTTTATTTTGAATAAGAAAGCTATATTTTTTCCACGTGTCCGTCCGTCCTTCTGTTCGCGTGTCACACTTTCGTTTCCGGAGTAGAACTCGAAAACTATTTAACTTGGGAACTTCAAATTTGGTATGATGGTTGACAGTGTGGTCTAGTTGTTTAGTTGATGGTTGACAGTGTGGTCTGGTTGTGTTTGGTTTGATGGTTGACAGTGTGGTCTGGTTGTGTTTGGTTTGATGGTTGACGGTGTGGTCTAGTTGTGTTTGGATGATGGTTGACAGTGTGGTCTAGTTGTGTTTGGTTTGATGGTTGACGGTGTGGTCTAGTTGTGTTTGGTTTGATGGTTGACTGTGTGATCTAGTTGTGTTTGGTTTGATGGTTGACAGTGTGGTCTAGTTGTGTTTGGTTTGATGGTTGACAGTGTGGTCTAGTTGTGTTTGGTTTGATGGTTGACAGTGTGGTCTAGTTGTGTTTGGTTTGATGGTTGACAGTGTGGTCTAGTTGTGTTTGGTTTGATGGTTGACGGTGTGGTTTAGTTGTGTTTAGTTTGATGGTTGACAGTGTGGTCTAGTTGTGTTTGGTTTGATGGTTGACAGTGTGGTCTAGTTGTGTTTGGTTTTATGGTTGACAGTGTGGTCTAGTTGTGTTTGGTTTTATGGTTGACAGTGTGGTCTAGTTGTGTTTGGTTTGATGGTTGACAGTGTGGTCTAGTTGTGTTTGGTTTGATGGTTGACAGTGTGATCTAGTTGTGTTTGGTTTGATGGTTGACAGTGTGGTCTAGTTGTGTTTGGTTTGATGGTTGACGGTGTGGTTTAGTTGTGTTTAGTTTGATGGTTGACAGTGTGGTCTAGTTGTGTTTGGTTTGATGGTTGACAGTGTGGTCTAGTTGTGTTTGGTTTGATGGTTGACAGTGTGGTCTAGTTGTGTTTGGTTTGATGGTTGACAGTGTGGTCTAGTTGTGTTTAGTTTGATGGTTGACAGTGTGGTCTAGTTGTGTTTGGTTTGATGGTTGACAGTGTGGTCTAGTTGTGTTTGGTTTGATGGTTGACAGTGTGGTCTAGTTGTGCCTTTTTGGGGGTTAAAAGTCCAGGTTGCCCTAAATTTGGAAAATTGTCCAAAACCGGTGATTTTTTTCGACTTCAATTTCGTTTCCAGAGTACAACTCGTTCCATTAGTTCCAAAAGGGCAAAACCTTTGGCTCTACTTTAGTAGGGGTCAAGTGGTGAGCGGGGGTATGTGAGCCATGCTCACTTTTGCCTTGTTATTAGTCCTAATATAGGAGAAAAGTAGGAGGCAAAGAGAGGGGGCCTTTTGTAACTGAATAGATATCGGTCATGTTGTATGTTTGACTCCCTCTGTGTTTTTCTCTTGCAGCTGGACGACTTGTTGGACAAGAGACACGAGGAGCTGGACTCTGTGATCGAGTTTGCCGTTGATGACTCTCTGTTGGTCCGCAGGATCTGTGGCAGGTAGGAGCCGGTGTGAGAGTCAATTAATTATTCAAGACCAGAGGAAGGATCCAATCTGTTTAATTTCCCAGGCACAACAGCAGTTTATGAGTTCCCAGGATGGTGCTGTAAAAGCTCCTCATTCTGTCTGCGTGTTAAATCCACCCGGGCAGGTAGATTGATTCATGTGAACAGAAGAGTCTGGGACAGTGAGATAATGCTGGAGAGAAGTGGAGCGTGAAAGCATGCGATTAACAGAAGAGGTGGCCTGAGGGGGTTCGAGAGCGTCCTGCAGCTGGAAGGTCGCAGGATGAATCCTTAAAGAAGTGGACCTGTGTGTCCCCGGTGAAATGTGCTGAATACCACAGCTGCTCAGTGCCTCACTGGACTTTTAAAGTCTGCGGTGAAACGCTAGTTTTCACGAATCTCCAAAGGGACACGTGTATATAGGAATGAAGCTACAGCTCATTAGTGACACTCACATTTACAGGGAAAAACACTGGATTTTATAGTGATGAAGCAAACAAGAGTAACATGTAACAGGTGCATTTAAAGGAACAGTGTGTAACAATTCGGGGGATCTATTGGCAGAAATGGAATATAATGTCAATAAGTGTTTTCTTTAGTATGTAATCACCTGAAAATAAGAATTGTTGTGTTTTTGTTACCTTAGAATGACCCGTTTATATCTACTTATTACACAGCATTGAACTGAACACATACACTGGCTGTGAAGTAGAGATGTTTGGGTAGGACAGAAGGTGGTAACCTACGTGAAGTTCTTCAGTCTAAAAAAATTAGTGTACTCATTAAACCCAAGCTGGCGTAACATGCTTACTTATGATTATAAATTAACAAAGTGCAAGATTCCTTGCATTGTATTTATATTAAATCAAATCTGGAACATGAAATGGTAAAAGTGGAATTTCAGCCAGGAAATGTATAAAGAGAGTATTCAGCTAACAATAGGTCTGCGGACCAGCAGCAGCAAACTGAAGGAAGACTCTCCGGCTGATTCTTTGAATCTAAGCTCTACAGGTTGAGGCCAAACATTTTATAACTTAACTTAAAGGGATAGTGTGGGTGTTTTTAGGTGGGGTTGTATGAGGTAGTTATCCATAGTCAGTGTGTTACCTACAGTAGATGACGGTCGGCACGTCTCCAGTTTGGAGAAGCAGACAGGAGTACCAGCACTGGAGCAAAGCGATGTACTGCTGTGGACGGAGGCAGCAGCAAAATGCATTTTAGACACCTAAAAAAATCTATATCAGTTTAAAGCTCGGGGAGGCAGTTTATTTTAACTAAGTTTATTTGGCAAAAATTCAATAATAACCTTTCAGCATATTGTAATTCAAGTGGTACCCCAGGGTAGGCAGTTTTGTGGAAAAAAAATTCCCGAATTTTGAAATACAGCCATCATCCTGCAGCTCTCCTCTCTCTGTCCTAAACCCCTTCCACCAGAAGAAGGGGGGGCATGCGCTTCATACAGTAGTACGAGTACTCGTCATTAATTTCAATCATCATCCTGATCGTGATTGTGATACTGATGCCGTTTTATATAGCGGCAATTCTATGAGAACTACCGTCCTGTTTTCTTTGCTAACCTGTGGGCCTGTAAAGACCTTTTAGATGACATACTGTGATTTGAGGCTCTAGCGAGCAACAATATCGACAAAGCATTTCAGAGATGGAGAAAAAAATGTTGCTGATAGCTTAGCCTTCTGCTCAACGTAGCCGTCGCAGTGATCTCATGCAGATGTCTAAACTAGATGGAGAGAAAATTATGCTTTCCCCGAGCTACTACTGCCGTAGCTACCGTGGCTGTGAGGCTAGCTCACAGCGCTAGCTGCAGCCCTGAGCAGAAGGCTAAACTAATAAACATTTTCTCTCCATCACTTCTCCGATATTGTCCGACTCTTTTTGAGAAGTCTGTCTTCCTTTTTGGGTTCCTTTACAGTGTAGGCAACTGCTGCCGACGCTGGACTAGCAACTTTTCCTGCACTATCTGAAGCGACGAGCATGCACATCTGTATTTCTAGAACAGCCAATAGGAACGCTCTCTCTCTGAAATGACCTGCGATTGGCCAAAGTCTCCCGTCCGTGCTAGATTTTCTTAAGCCTGAAAACAGGGGAACTGAAAGTGAAACGTATCTATGCTCTCTTCAATGCCAGCAGACTCCGTTGACAAAAACAATATAGATAAGTTTCACTTTTAGTTCAGTTCACCATCAGAAAATACCCTAAATATAGCGTACACTTAAACTGACATAGATTAATTTTTAAGGTGTCTAAATCCGTTTTGCTGTTGCCCCCATCCACAGCAGTACATTACTTTGCTCCCGTGCTAGTCTGTTTCTCCAAACTCGGGGTGTGCCGACCGCCATCTACTGTAGATAATAATCATCTGAAATATCCCTTTAACTGACCATGTCTTGTAGTTTCCATCTCTCCAGCTCTCCTGCCTCCACTGTGCAACAAATCATTGTTTTGAAACGGTTTAATATAACATGCTGTGCTCTGATTTGACGCTGACCCGCACATTGATGAACACGTGTCAGCGCTTTTAGAAAATGCGTGTTGTGAAATCTTTTCTTAGTGTTTGTTATTGCAGCACAGTGTTTGTTCTCTTTTCTTCACAATAACTACTCTACATTATCCACACGCCACACTGAATAGGAGACACAGTTAACTTGCAAAGAGCCATCTTTCTGTCCGTGGGGGTCCTTTTGTGAGGACGAGGAGGAGGCCTGCTGCTACCTTTTCAAGCCCAAGTAGGACAAGGGCATTATGTGGGATGTGAAAAGGACAGTTAAGTAGTTAGTGAGTCACCGTGGCTGTCTAACCCGCATCTGTCCTCCTCTGCTCTCATTCTGATTTCTTTTCCGTCCTTGTACTTGTCCTCCTCTTCCTCCTCCTCCTCTTCTCACAGTCTCCCCTCCATCTCCCCAGACTAATTCATCAGCCAAGTGGCCGCTCCTACCACGAGGAGTTCAACCCCCCCAAAGAGCCCATGAAGGATGACGTAAGTAGTTTCACTATCATCCCACTTAGAAACCACTTTTGGCTAAACTGCCACCTACCTAAAGTCACTGCCAAGCTGGAAACTGATGACAATCAGCCATCTTCAGACTTAAGAGCTTTGACGCAATCTGAATGTATAAAATGTTCTCTTAACCAGAAACATCTCAATGTATTTAATTAACAGCCATCATGCTTTGATTCATCTTATGAAATCTGGATACGCCGCAAAGGAGGAGATGTACATGAAGATACCCCGAGTTAGAGATGATGTCCAGTGCATTTTCTCCATTAGAGAGGGTGTGCGCTTGGTGGTTGCACCCAGAGGAGAGAGACAATTGCCTTGAAGAAGGAGGTTGATTGATTTATTGATAGGACTAGAGCTTTTTTTATTATGATTATTATAATTTTTTGGCATTTCTGCTTTATTTTGACCGTGAGAGAAAGGGAGAGAGAGCGAGAGGAAAGGCAGGGGAGAGAGAGAAGGGATGACTGAATCGCGCATCATTAATAGGGCCGTGTATTGGCAAGAATCTGGCGATACAATACGAATCATGATACAGGGGTTACAATTCAATATATTGCGATACGGTAAGTAAGGTGATATATTGCAAATTTTTTAAATCGAATTTTCGGAAAGCTGTCATAGTATAAAGAAGACGCCACCATATGCATAACATCTGAGTAAAAAAAGTTGACTTTTTTTTAAGCAGTCAGAACAGTGGGATCTGCATTTGCAATCATCACAGTACCTGTAACATCCAACATCATTGCACTAGTTTGAGAGGACACATACACTGAGAGGGTGCATCTCTTTGCAAATTAAATAAAGTATTGACTGAGTTCATCTTTGCATGTAAACTATTAACTAAAAAACTATAAAAAAAAATCAATACTGGTTTTGAGAATCGATACAGTATCACAATATGGCAATATTAGATTTTTTTTCGATATTTTCTTACACCCATAATCATTAATGAGCACAGTCAGCATGACTCAAACTAACTGCAAAGCTGCATTCTTGATAATTCAACCTGTGTTTTTCAACAAATGATAAGATAACATTTTGTGAAATATGTTTTGACTAAAATGACAGAAATGTTCAAATAATCTGATGACTAAACAGGACTAATATTAAATTAAAAAAAATATCTGACAAAATTAAGAGAGAAAACATTTTGACTAAAATGGAATGGCTGAAAACTGGACTAAACGTTTTGAGTTGTCGTCGACTAAAACCCCGAAGGATAAAAATGACAAAAATGCGACTAAAACGAATAATCATTTTCATCTCTGATTGAATGTGTTTTTGGGTGATTGAAGGCGAGGTTTGGAGCACTCAGAAGGTCTATGGACATAAACCTGAATGGTCTCCCTTTACTCATTTATGCATGTAAAGAGACAGTTGATGACCGCAGAGTGATGACAGGAATCCCAGCCCCCCCCACCAGCAATAACTGTTAGTGAACTGACTGTAATGAAGCCAAAGGAAAGGGAGAGAGAAGGGTGGTAACACAATTCCTTGACCCCTTAACTTGTGATCTCACTTGTGGTGACGTAATTATTATGGCGAGCGTTTGGAAACGTTTCTGCGTTCAAGTGTGGATGGAGATATTTTGTAAAACGAAGATCGTGTGGACAGATTTTTTGTTTAAACGGAGGGGAAAATATCAGTTTTTTTAAATATCTGTATAGGTGCACACGGGGCCGAAGGTAACATGAGGCCAGGTATTTCTGTGGTGCCACCGTGGCTGAATGAATGTGACTGATAAGACATTGTATTTGATATGGATCGGTCACGTCCGTTTGTTTTTATAAGGCCAGATGGATCAGTGCATCGTGACGTAATGTGCTTTACTCTTTGTATACATGTCAAACCATGTGGTTCATCTGCAAACAAAGCAGGACACACAGCGACACACAATCCCCTGGCTCAGAAAGAAGGCTGTGATTTCTAAAAGCTCCTGTTTTGTTGACGAACACAAAGACTGATTTCAGTTCAGCAACAAGTAGCGAGAGGGATACGGTGACACTTGATTAGGTTGCTGTATGAAACCAGAAACTGAAGAGCATTGACCTACATGTAGAGTTCAAACTGTAGGCATCGTTGTACAGGTTGTCTTTCTCTCTGTCCCTCTGCTTATGTGTTTTCTCCGCTCTTGTCTGCACTCAGCTGACAGGCGAGCCGCTCATCCGCCGCAGCGACGACAACGAGACGACGCTGCACTCCCGTCTGGAGGCCTACCACCGGCAGACGGCCCCTCTGGTGAAGTACTACAGTGCCAGAGGCCTGCACATGGCCGTCAACGCCTCCCTGAGCCCAAACGTTGTCTTCGCCTCCATCGTCGCTGCCTTCTCCGCTGCCACGGAAATCCCCGCCCGTGCCGTCGCCTGTAAAGACCAAGTGTTCTTCATTTAAAAACCTTTTTCACCCTTCCTGTATCCCCTCCAACGGGTTCTTTTCTTCCTTCCAAACGTGGAGATTACACAAGAGTTGATCAAGTGTCACAGTGGCAACAAAATGTAACTTTGCGAGGTGTAAACACGGAAGATGGAGGCTCAATGTGGCATCAGCAATTCAAGAAAGTCACCATGCTCGACGAGTGTGATCCCTGTTGTAGAAACAGAAAGGATTTAAAGTTTCATTTTTGTTACTCTTCATCACAAAATCAAGTCTGAACAATGTAGAGCTGTTCAATAACCACAAAACAAACTGCTGCCTAGCACTACGCTGCTGCTGCTTCTGCTTCTGCCTGTCATTGAATGTAGAAATGACATTTCATGTTATGACATTTCATGTTTTGACATTTAGCAGAGCAGAGTGCACGTTTCTAGAGATGCATTTCACCAGAAGGTGTTTTGAAAATATTGATGTTGCATATTGTTTGCCCTTGCTGGACAGGTTTGCTCTTGTTTAATCAATGACTTTGCCCTTCTCTCTTCTTCAGACTCTGATTCTCGTGCACACACAGTAGATCTCCTGTTTTTCCTATCAGCTACATTTCCTCCTCCTTTTAATTCCTTAAAGGTAGAAATGCATTAGAAACAGCAGACATGCATTGTACAACCTAGCAGTCATTTTCAGCAGCATTTTAATATTCTTGAATTGGTTTTAACTAGTAGCACTGAGAGGGAACCAAAGCTGTTGGTTTTCATTAGGTGTCATTAAACTACAATGACCGTTTAACTGTTTTGAGGGAAAAGACCATGTTATTGCTGAAAAGTTTGCTAAAGTTAAGTCAGGGAAACGGCAATTAATGAAGCCCAAAATCCAACATTTGTAATTTGTCTATCATTTAATTATTGAGAAATATGGAATAATAATTGAATCAGTCTATACAGTATCGGAGGTTTTCAAAGTGAGGCGTGCTGGTTGTGACACTAGGGCTGTGTATTGGCAAGAAAACTGGCAATACGATACATATGATACAGGGTTAACGATTCAATATATTGTGATACTGTAAGCAAGGCGATGCATTGAGATATTTTTTTTTCTAATTTAATTTAAGGAAAACTCATAGTATAAAGAACACCACCATATGTATAAAATCAGAGTAGCCACTATGGGAAATGGCTACTATGGGGACTAACATCATCACACATGAATACAGTTGAACTCATTGGATCCACAAGAGTCTCAGCTTTACAGTGATACCCAATTTATGTCATTCCAAGACTGTTTAGGGACCCCAGTATGCAGAAATATTAAATTACAAAATTTTAGAATAGGAGAAAATAACACATTTGTACTGCATGCAAAAAACTACTTGTTTTTTTGCTCCAAATTCTATGTTAATCACATGCAAGTCTGTAAAGGGGAGACTCGTGGGTACCCGTAGAGCCCATTTTCATTCACATATCTTGAGGTCAGAGGTCAAGGGACCCCTTTGAAAATGGCCATAACAGTTTTTCCTCGCCAAAATTTAGCTCAAATTTGAAGCGTTATTTAGCCTCCTTTGCGACAAGCTAGTATGACATGGTTGGTACCGATGGATTCCTTAGATTTTCTTCTTCAAATGATGCAGAGTTACTGTGTCCAGTGGAGACTTTCCCCTACCTCTCACCCAGGACATACTTCCCTTTCTTTGTTGATCCATCAGTATAATCTCCTCTTCCTCGTACTTCTCTCAGACTCCAGGGCTGTACTGGTTGAAAATTACCTCAGCATTTGATTGTTATGGCTACTCGTTAAATCAATATGCACTTCACTGTGAAACGGACTGTTCTGTAGTAGCTGAATGTAGACCTTCCAGTGTGTGACGTCGGCTCACCGTGGCTCAACACTGGCACATCACTGGTTTTACAAGTTGTGGTTGCAACATGCCTGCTCTCTTTCCTCCTGGTGATGCATGACTGAGCTTTCCTGTCTGTCTTCGCTGGAATTTTATCACACCAAACTCTTTCTGAGAAGCTAGATTTCTCAGATAAACTTGTGTGGGAGTGCTGGTCATTTTATTCTCCCTTGTTGAATAGCAAATTTGTAAAATAGCTTGTTACAAAAAAAAAAAAGGCACACAAGAATTTTGTTTTGAAATGTAGAGCACTTGTTTGAAGCACTTTTTGTTATTAAGTCCCCTGTACCTAATGTGAAGTTTATTTTTTTTAAAGTTGGGAATGTGTTCTTTTTCACATCCGTGTCCAGAGTTCAGAGGCCTGGTGGATAAACGTACTTTCCTTTCTTTATCAGTGACCTTGAAAGTTAAAGATGGGAGTCGCTGTCTTGTGTGCTGACATCCCAGTTTGTGTGAAGTGAAGTGGATCAAAGAGACGAGCTGAAGGACGTCAGCCGCTCAAACTTCAGGAAAATTCCTTCTCGGAAATGTTTTGAATTCAGGCTTTTGTTTCTGCTGCTCCCGAAGGCGTCTTTTTTACCTTTTTGTTCCGTAGGCGTGACCTTTGAGTTCTAGCTTACTATGTTTTGTTCCATAGACATATTCTACTGGCACAATGGGACTAGTGGAAAATAATCTTAAATTATCAACAGGTTTTTTTTTTTCCTCCTGTAATAACGGACATTTGGGAAACTCGGCCTCTGAACACTCCTGTGACATCTGGCTTTTTAGGATTCTCCCTTGAATCCTCACTTCCTCCTTGACCTATTAGTTTCCTCCCAGCTCTGTAGTCACCCGGTGTTTGTGTTCAGTGGAAACCTCTTGCATGCAGACTGTGTCACTTGCACTTTCCCTTGAATACTGATGTGTTTGTATTCTCTCGGGGGTTGTTGTGATGAAAAACAATAGCAGATGTTCAGGAAGCCCAGTAGGCACATCTCAGTCTCTTATTCAGCTCAACGAGACAATTTCATGCTAAATTTCCTTCAGTATTCTATCCTGTGCTCAGTGATGCTTTTTTTATTTATCACTTTTTGAAAGCTGTGAATATATAGATTTAGAAACCTGACAGAAAAACCCTTACATGAATGTGACTTTTAAATGTGCACTTTAAAGTGAACGCTGGCACCCTAATTGCACTCAGAGATGGATAGGACTTCTGTTTTCGTCCATCGCTCCTGACTGTTCCAGCATTTAAATGGCCAAAATGATGTTATTAGTCATGGCTTGTTTCATTTCCTCTGCAATTCACCCAAAACTTTCTTCCCCTCTCCCTCCTTTTCTCTTCCAGCTGGTTGAATGCTGAGCTGCTACATTCCCACCGAGGCCAAGGATTGGATTTGGCAAAAGATCTCGGGTGGGTGGACAAACGAGGGGGAGCGTGGGGGGTCAGAAAATAGAGGAAATCCTTAGACTTTTTATAAGTTAAGGTTAATGTTGCGATGCTGTGGGGCTCGTAGTTGTCATATTCCTTATGTTTCCCCTTCTAATAAATATCATGCTTTCCTACAATCATCACATTTTGTGCACCTTGATTTGATTTATGCCTCCGTGCCGGCGACAGCTGTGTTCGTTATGTTTTCGGGTTGTCTGTCTCTGTCACGTCCGATCCATTCTCGTGAACGTGATATCTCAGGAACACCTTGAGCAAATTTCTTCAAATTTGGCACAAACATCCACCTGGACTCCAGGATGAACTGATAGAGTTTGGTGGTGAAAGGTCACTGTGACCTCACAAAACATGTTTTGGGCCATAACTTAAAGCAGTGAGTAAAGTTGGAGCAAATATGATTTTTAAAAAAAAAAAAAAAATTGTTTTTATAAAACAGTCTCTATATCCTGACAGTAGTGCATGAGACAGCTTATCTGAAAAAAAATCATGTGCCTCTGTGTTCTCCGGTGCTCCTAACGGCATCTGCAAGATTTCACAGACCGGAGGAAAACAACCAATCAGAGCCGAGCTGGAGCCTTGCCGTCTCTGAGCAGCTGTCAATCACTTGCGAACTCCAATCAAAAGGTCAAACTAGGCAGCACTGATCAAATATGAATCAATATTCTGTTACTGTAATGCCTATTTCTCCCCTCAAATGTTTTCAGAATCATCTTGTAGTGTACTGTTTAGCTGTCAAATGAGAAAGTTTGTGACCCGGCAGCCATGTTGAACTAGATCAGTTGAGGAAATACCAAGCACCGCCCACCAGCTGGAGCAAACTTTCTCATTTTACAGCTAAACGGTACACTACAAGATGTTTGTGAAAACATTTGAGGGGAGAAATAGGCATTACAGTAACAGAATATTGCGGAGTTTGCGAGTGATTGACAGCTGCCTCTGGCCAATAGGAACTCTCTCTCAATGAAATGACCTGTGATTGGCCAAAGTCTCCCGTCAAGGGCTGGATTTTCTAAAGCCTGAAAACAGAGCCATGAGGAGGTGCAGAAGTCTAGTTTTCTCTCAGAACACTTGAATTACAAGTTTTGCCCCGTGAAGTTAAAAACATTCTGCCTACTGCAGCTTTCATTATTCATATGCTAAATATAACAATATCACACACGTCTAACAGGATGAAATTATGACTTTTGGACAGACATGGATGGTAAACTGTAACTGGTTGGCGGCGTCCTACAACCGTGAGGCGGCCGTTTTAGTTTTCACCTGACTCTTCCACTGTTTAATACACACATTTTAATTTGGCAGTTGTAAATAAATATTAGAGACTTGTTAGCTAATTACATGATTAAGGCCTGTTGCTGTAAAATAGATGAGACGAATGCAGAGACTGATGTTTGGAGATAACAATGCTGAATGCACCTCATGTTGGATTTGCATTTGTTTCAGTTGTTTGTATACCACCTTTCAACAACAAGGCAATTCAATATTCTTTACACAAGCAAGGCAACTGCAAAAAATCCCTGTTTCATTGTATGTCAGTTGCTTTTTGGAAATTATACTTACTAAATTATGCATGGTACTGTATGTCGTGCATTTTCCTAAAGTAGTTGTTTAATCAAACTAATTGACGTACAGAAATCTAATTTTAGGTTAACATTGGCTGGTGTCTGAGTCTTTGTGCAAAACAATGAAGCTGCCATCTACAATGAGGCATGTGCATAGTACTTTAAGGGGACATATCAAGCTCCTTTTCAGGTTCATACTTGTATTTTGGGTTTCTTCTATAACATGTTTACATGCTTTAATGTTTAAAAAGCACATTGTTTTTTCATACTGTCTGTCTGAATATACCTGTATTCAGCCTCTGTCTGAAACGCTCTGTTTGTGACCCGGCAGCCATGTTGAGATCAGTTGAATAAATACCAAGCACCGCCCACCAGCAGGCGCAAATTTTCTCATTTTACAGCTAAACATTACACTACAAGATGTTTCTGAAAACATTTTATGCAAGAAATAGGCATTACAGTAACAGAATATTGATTCATATTTGATCAGCGCTGCCTAGTTTGACCCTTTGATCAGAGTTTGCGAGTGATTGACATCTGCCTCCATTGAATGAACAGCCAATAGGAACGCTCTCTCTGAAATGACCTGTGATTGGTTAAAGTCTCCCGTCACGGGCTAGATTTGTTAAAGCCTGAAAACAGAGCCATGAGGAGGAGCAGAAGTCTAGTTATCTCTCAGAACACTTGAATTACAATATGCTGAAAGGTTATTATGGCCCAATGATGCTAAAAACATTCTGCCTATTGCCGCTTTAAGCTTGAGTAAATAGTTAAAGGTCCCATATCATGCTCATTTTCAGGTTCATACTTGTATTTTGTGTTTCTACTAGAACATGTTTACATGCTGTAATGTTAAAAAAACACATTATTTTCCTCATACTGTCTGCCTGAATATACCTTTATTTACCCTCTGTCTTAAACGCTCTGTTTTAGCATATTTCGATGGAATTGCGACGAAATTGCAACAGAATTGCGTTGCTAGGAAACAGCTTGGGTCCATGTGTACTTCCTGTCAGCTGATGACATTCACATACACTGCAACCAGGAATAAACTGGGACACATTTAGAATGTTTACATTTAAATCTGTGTAAAGGGTCTAAATATTGTATATTTGTGACATCACAAATGGACAGAAATCCTGACTGACAGCTTGTTTCAAATGCAGAGTTTCTGAATACAGGCTGTGTGTATTTCCCTGCGGATTGAGCGTTTCGATACTTTCACAGTATTTATATAGGACTTAAGCCTGCTTTATGATAAAACAAAACAAAACATGAAAATCACACTTTTTATAATATGGGACCTTTAATGTCCATGGTTTACTGATGTAGTCCATGACATGTCTGACAAACAGGATATCAGACAAGACTTGTAATTGATTGGATCTCAGATGACCATAAAAGACTAATTGTCTGTTAGTGTGTAAATAAACAAAGCGGAGTCTAATAGTTGATAGAACACAGTAGGCTGTTTGAACTCGACTCTCTCTCTCTGTGTGTGTTTAGTTTACCAACAAACAAACAAACAAACAAACCAACCACTTCCCGGTTAGTTTCCTTCTGTCTCCTCTTTCCCACAAACACATTCTGGTTTTACCGTAAACGCCAGCTGAAATTCGTGAGAGGCGGTGACGACACGGGGTGGGGTTTCCGTATTGTGTGACGGTGTGACGTCACCGACCGGGGCTTTCCTCCAAGACGTCAGAGAGAGAGAGAGAGAAGGAAGGAAGGAAGAAGCAGAGCGAGGCGAGCTGCTGAGATTACACCGAGGTTTTGCGCTGTGTTCCCGGGGCGCAGCAAGAGTCGAGGCCGCCGTCATCTGCCTGAAGACCCCGAGAGGAGAGAGAGGCGAGACGAACTGGACTGGTTCTACCTACAGCTTTATCGGTCAACGCGAGGAGAGAGCCAGGCTAGGAGCCAGGAGCCAGAGAAGGAGCCGAGGTGCCCGTCGCACCGCATCGCTCCCCAGACTCTCCTGTCGAAGAGATCCGGACCTGAGCTGGTAAGAGCCGGCAGTGAACCCAGCTCTGCTGCAGGAGCTGTTAGTCTGACATGTCATTAGGTTTAATGAGCTCCACTGCTTCTATACACCACCTAGATAACAACTAAACAATACCAGCTTAAAGGGAGTGTAGCAGTTTACCACCATGAATCCATAAAGGACCGTTTTTTATAATTATTCACAAGCATGACAGTCCCATTATCTGCATCTGCCAGTCTGGAGGGTCAACTCAGACCAGAACCACCCAGATGATCCTGAACAATGTCCATGTTCCATGTAGGGAGGATACAGATCAGTGTTCAGTCTCAGTGCTGCTGCATGTCTGGGAATAATCATAAAGTCTAAAAACCAAATGTCTTTATCTTCAGTAGCCTACAGTCATCCAGGATGTCTTAGAGGGAGAACCTTTTAAAACCTCCCTGTCTGCTCTGCCACTCCCTAGTCACAGTTTGGGCTGAGACAGGCTGGATTCTCCTGAAAAATACATAAAATGTGAGTTTAAAAAGAGGCAGTGGAGCTCAAAACAGAAGAGATGTGATGATACTGTGAGAGGAGGCGTTATAAAGCCCCACAAACACTCACACGATATATTATAGGAATATTTAGTGGATTTGTTTGTGTTTGAGGACAGATTTTATGATCATGCTACTCAGGGTGGGAGAGGTGTGATGACATTTTCCAGCATCATAATATTTTGGTAGCCTTGGTGAAGAGACAACTTGCACAATGTAGGTTTTGTGTAAATATTGGGGCTGTACAAATACTAAGAACATGATAAATGTGCTGATTAACAACAGCAAGTATTAGTCTCAATAACTGAGGTTGTAGTAGCCGAAGTATTTGTAATTAAATACTAGTTTGGAGTTGTAATTGGCTCAATTGAGATAGGTGAGAAGGTTATAATGATCTACTCTTTCTTCATATTGTCTTTAGATGTTTAGAAGGAAGTCTGAAGTGATGAATTTGTATTTCTAAGGCAAACGGCAATAACAAATAATCATGAATTACATTTGTTTTGGATGGGAATGAGCAGCGGCAGCGGCAGAAAGGTTTGACCATTTATAAATAAATGGCAATTGCTCTTTCACACCCAGCTGGTGCTCCCTTTGAGCTAGAATCTTCTTTTTCCTCATAATTTGATACCTAGAGCTCGACCAATAATAATAATAATAATAATATCATATTGCCACATGTCTACCGATAAGTAAGACATTTCACAATGTTTGTCCTCCAGTGTAAACTGACATCACTACATATATCGGTCACTATTCGTTTATTCAATGCAATTCTTATAAATTGATTGCTTATGTTAGAAGAAATAATATCGGCTAATGTATTGTTGTACTGATTAACAGACCCTTTTCATGGAAGACATTTTGACATGTCATGGTAGGAAAGACACAGATTTATATAATACCAGTAATAAAGCATTCCACTTAGACAAAGCCCTGGTATTGTGCATGCTGGCTCACTGGAGTAGCTTACTGGGACACTTAAAGGGCCAGTGTGTAACATTTTGGGGGATCTATTAGCAGAAATGGAATATAATATTCATAATTATGTTTTCATTAGTGTGTAATCACCTGAATCTCGTTATCTTAGATTAAGCCCTTCATATCTACATAGGGAGCGGGTCGTCTTCATGGAGTCCGCCATGTTGCTCCGCCATGTTTCTTCCAACACACTCCCACGGCAGTTCGGGAAATAGTCACAAAATGTATTCCATTTGATTTGTGTACATAGACACAAATTTCCTTTTTTTCATGACTTTCAACAACGGATTTTTCGTGCGTTTTCCTACGAATGTCCAGCAACACGTGACGCACGTGTCAATTTCCGCTCTTGTCTTTTCAAAATAAAACTAAGTAGTTAGGTTTAGGAATAGATCAACTTGGTTAGACTTAGGCAACAAACTACTTAGTTAGGTTTAGGAATAGATCGACTTTGTTTGGTTTAGGCAACAAACTACTTAGTTAGGTTTAGGAATAGATCGACTTTGTTAGGTTTAGGCAACAAACTACTTAGTTAGGTTTAGGAATAGATCGACTTTGTTAGGTTTAGGCAACAAACTACTTAGTTAGGTTTAGGAATAGATCAACTTTGTTAGGTTTAGGCAACAAACTACTTAGTTAGGTTTAGGAATAGATCGACTTTGTTAGGTTTAGGCAACAAACTACTTAGTTAGGTTTAGGAATAGATCAACTTGGTTAGACTTAGTAGCAAAACAAAAGTGCTATGTTATTTTGTTGGAAAGTGCCCCCAACCATATTCCATTTAAAAAACAGCATATTTAGTAACGGATGTAAAGGTCTCTGTCCATGTCAGATGTGTTTGACCATTACCTCATCCAGAGGAGGTTTGGGTTCCCGTGTCATTATGTGCTTTAGGTTACAGACAATAACTGGGAATTACAAGCTCAGTTGTCACTACTGTGTGTGTGTGTTGTGCTGCTGCTTCCTTTCTGAAACCTGAATCCACTCGTCCAGTATACTACTGGTACTGCCTCTGTGCAGGCCTCATTGTGTGTGTGTGTGTGTGTGTGTGTGTGTGAGAGAGAGAGTAAGGGGGTGTTATAAATATGTGTGTGTTAAGAGGGGTTCAGAGGTTTGCTCTTTGCGACTGTAACGCCTGCAGACCTGACATTAAACATTCAACAACTCAGCAGTATGGCTCCTGAACGCTCCTCTAATTATAGAAGCTCCCAGCCTGATTCCTTCTACCTCCACCTTCCAGTGTACGTGTATATGTGTATATGTGTAAATGTGTAAATGTGTAAATGTGTGTGTGTGCGTGTGTCTGTGTGTGTGTGTGTGTGTGTGTGTGTCCGTGATAGATGTGTTAATAATCAGTGGGAAGGCGAGAAAATGCTCTCTCCATTTGTGTACCCATCTGCCTCCCACTGCATTTATTCCTAAAAATTAGAATGTTCAAGGTTTTTTTTCTGATAGATAGATGTAGATGCAAAGCTAGAAAAACTTCACTGGTTACAACTTTTCAAATGTGTAATATTTTCTGTTCTTTTTGTCCTCTATGATAGTAAATTAAACGTTTTTGTGTTTTGCGTTGTTGTCGAGACAAAACAACCAATTCGAAGACGTAAACTTGTACTTTTTCTGATTATTAATACAAAATATAATCAGACAATAGATTAATAGATTATAATCCTCGCTTTGTTGACATAGCCGGTCCGGCCGGTTCATGCATGTGGGCGTGCCCCACTGGCTAGCTCACGGCCGCTGCTCTGCACTCCTTCATACGTCAGTTACAGCTGATAACGCCTAACCGATGGCGGCGACGTGGAAGCGTAGCGCACCCTTATCCTGTATTTAGCACCTGTAAGTGTATTTTGATGCTAAAACTTTTGTGCTTTTACTTAAAGGAACAGTGTAATATTTCGGGGATCCATTAGCAGAAATGCAATATAATATTCATAACTATGTTTTCATTAGTGTATAATCACCTGAAACTAAGACTCGTTGTGTTTTCGTTAGCTTAGAATGAGTCCTTCATGTCTACGTAGGGAGCCGGTCCTCTTCACAGAGACCGCCATGTTGCACCGCCATGTTTCTACAGTAGCCCAGAACGGACAAACCAAGAGAAAGTCGCCAAGTCGGCTATTGTTAGTAATCACAGCTGTCTAGCTAGCACCTTGTTGTGATGCACAATGAGTGCACGGATAGAGTGCCTTCAGGCAGGCAGGTAGCCCGTCCAATTATTTCATTCAGGACAATATTATTATTATTATTATTACAGTTCTGCGGCAGCCACAGATAACAGATATCTTGTCAGAGCATTTGATTTATTGAGTGCTGTTGGAATGTAAAGAGAATTTCAATAAATATAACAAAATAGTTTTTGAAGAAGATTACCAACCCTAGCTTTAAGTAAGATTTTGAACGTAGTATTTCTACATTGTAGTATTGATACTTCTACTTTGATCAGAGTAGTTATTCCACCATTGCTTGCATCCCTACTACTGAAGTGAGCATGGAATGCCTTCTCAGGTATATAACAAATATTGAGATAATTGCTAATAGCAATCGATTCCACAGCCTCTGTGGGGTTGAGGTTGACAGGGCAGATACTTCAGTTACTATTGACGTGGTTAGGGCAAAACTAGGTCTGATTATCAGGCCATATCTGTACCAGAACTCCGGTGTCATATGTTGACATCAGTATTTATACCCAACCCTACTTATCACATGTCTTTACAGTAATGTTCACAAATATACTGTAAATCAACTATTAAAAAATAGCCTACCTAATAGATAGATAGAAAGAAAGAAAGATTACAAACACTTGTTTCTGCAACAGTAGATGCTGAGTCAGTAAATTGGTGATATGGAAATTGTCCAACTGCGTCGTTGATTTCCACTGAAAAAGGGTGTGTAAACATTACCAGTAGATGAATACATCTTCTCCCACGCACACACTCTATTATTCAAATTCATTTGGTGTTGGCTTTTAGGGCGTTAAAGGAAGCAGTACTTTTAGGGTTAGCCGCATTTTGCCAGATGCTTGGATGGTTTTCTAGGGGAGAGGATTATGCGCACACACACACACACACACACACACACACACACACACACACACACACACACACACACACACACACACACACATTGACAGACTGTGTGCAGATCAAGTGTGCGTGTAGCTGGATTCCTGGGAAGAGCAGGCCATCATGTTTGGTTGTCAGGGTGGTTTTTCCACGGAAGTAAGAACTGCTTCCATTATCGGCAATATATCTCTAATCATCAACCAGCCCCCGCATGCACACGCCAAAACCCAACCACTTTGCTTACAAAATAACACGGTATCCAGAGCGTTTTAATGTGGGTGGCCCTGCTGTTCGCAAAGTGTTTCTTGTAGATGTGTGAAATATTGACAGTAAACAATAAGTACTTCATGTTCTGTGTGACAGTAACTTCAGCTCTCTTCAGGCTCAGTTAGTTTACTGAGAAGTGATGATTTTCTCATGAACAAAAAAACATTAATGAAAGTGAAACAGCTTCTTGTTTTTAATGTTTCTGGGTCCGTGACAGTCCACACTGACTTTTATATCATAAGAAACCAACAGTGAGGGAAACTCCTATCATCATCCAATCTTTTCTGATGATTCTTTTTCTTTTTGATTGTAAAATAAAACTATGATTGATGATAGAGACAAAGCATTTTGACTAGATTTAATTAGTAGAAATAGAGGCTTTGTAGTTGCTATGGCACTATCTTGAAGATGTAGTTATAATTTGCTGTGTAAAAATAATTGCAATATAAACAGTTAAGAAAAAGAGACACACTTGTAAAATATTGTGGTGTTGTGGCTGTAGATGGGTTCATTAATCCTGCAGTTGGTAACTAAAAATAACGTTTTTTATCATATTTGCTCAATCTGTCACTAAATCCTGACAATAGTCCATGAGACAGATAATCTGTCTTAATGGCATGTGCAAGGTTCCACCGCACCCAAAGGAAAACAACCAATCACAGCAGAGGAGTCTCCAACGCAGCTGTCAATCACTGCTCGCAAACTCCGATCAAACGGTCAAACTAGGCATCAAATATGGACTTCTTTCTCGCCTCAATGTTTTCAGAAACTTCTTGTAGTGTACTGTTTAGCTGTAAAAAAATTAAGTTTTCTGCGGCTGGTGGGCGGTGCTTGGGTTTGGCTCGACTGTCACAAATTTTCTCATTTTACAGCTAAACAGTACACTACAAGATGATTCTGAAAACATCTGAGGTGAGAAATAGACAGCTGCGTTAGAGACTCCTCGGCTCTGATTGGGAAATCTTGCAAATGCCATTAGGAGCACTAAAAGGCGGCAGAGGAACCAGATTTTTTCACATATTATCTGTCATGTACTACTGTCAGGATATAGTAACAGTTTGGGCCAATATGATAAAAAGTAATTTTACTTAAAGTTACCAACTGCAGCTTTAATGTTTAAAGTGAAAGTGTGGTAAAATGACTGTGTTGTCTAGACTCAACCAGCCAGTTCGCTCATTTTGTCAAAAACACTGATGAAAATCCATTCATGCTAACACTAAACATTACTAAAGTGTCCTCGAGCAACACCCTCTGGTTTTAAGGAAATCTTGTGAAGTTTTGCTTTCTTGCAGAGTTAGATGAAAAGACATCACTCTCATTTTTGTACGGTTAGATATAACGTTTATCTTCTTATCTAATATTTAGGTTTAGCTTAGTTTAGCATAGAGATTGGACTGTTAGTATGGATCAAACTAAAGGGATATAGCGTGTTACTGTAATTACTGAGCTGTAGAGGTGCTTTTAGGTGGATTTTGTCATCTTGAGATAGAGCCAGCTAGCTGTTTGCAGTCTTTGTGCTAAGCTAAGCTAACTGTCCGCTGGCTGTAGCTTCATGATTATTCTTTTTCTGCTACAGATGTTCCTTGCCATGTTTATTTTAATCTGAAAGTTTAACAGTTAAGAATGACAGAAAGAGACAGAAGGGATCGGCATGTTAAAAAGTGTCCTGGTTGGAGGTGACCTGGGGATGTTTCCTTTATTTCAACATCCCATCAACATTACTACAGTTGGAAGCAGGCCCCAGGTGTCATTGTAAATGTCTGTGTGTTAAAACAGCGGTCTAATAGCGGTTTGTGTGTATATCACACACTCTGAATGATGAATTAAAGAAAAAAGACGGTTCCTAGTTTGTGTGGGCGGAGGCTGCAGCGAGGTCACCCGACACCATGAATCAACACCGAAGCTTGAGGTCGACACGGTTCTTTCTGCTCTAATGTGTCATTATAACCCCGTTAATCAGTCGTGATATCTAATCTGTGTGTCCTTCTTTCCACTTGAAGTAGCCTTGACTTGTGCGTGTGTTTCCTGTGTTTTTTCTACGAGGACCAAATGTTCTCCCAGAGATCCTCCGAAGGGAGGATGTTTCGCTTGACCTCTCCTCTTTAAAACAAGGAACATTTAGCCACTAATAATGAGGATGTGCAGTCTGTGCTGGTGATCTATGTGGTCCATTACAGCCTCAGGGCTGGGCGATGCCTAACAACAGAACAACAGCTACTTCACTGTTGTTGGATAAGAGCAGCTGAAACAACAAAATCCCCGTAAGAACTCTGCTCACTGGCTTTCATTAGCAACTCTAACCATGAAGATGTGTCTAACAGTCTCTAAACATAACCATTTTCAACTTTATATTAAATAAAGATCACATTTTTTCACTTGCCTGATCGGACAACTGCATGAAGTGTTCCACTTGCCCGAACACAGAGTTTACTTGTCCCGGGCAAGTGGGTAAGCGCTAATGTCGAGCCCTGATGTAATATTAATAACTATGTTTTCTTTAGTGTGTAATCACCTGAGTCTTTTGTTTTCGTTCTCCTACCCACCTGGCACACGGGAGAAGTTTCAGATTGTTGCAATCTGCTATGTCACCGCTAGATCCCACCAAATCCTACACACTGTTCCTTTAAAGGCCTGGAGGGAACAAGGGTGGCCCCCCGAATTTGGTCAGAGACGATAATGTTACTCTGTGCGGAGCCCCGTCACTTCACAAGACACGGGAAACCTCTGTTGGTCTGGAGGAGCTGCAGCAGTTATTTCTGCACAAACGTCCACTGTACATTCACTAGATATTCTCAGGGCTAAACTAACTCTTCTGCAGTGTGGAGTGTTCGCGCATGAACGTGAGAGTGGAGCGAAAGAGTGAGAACGAGCGCGGTGTGTGAGTCCGGCCCTGGAGACCAAAGCTACGGTCTTCGCCGCGTCCTCCGACCGCGGCCAACACTGTTTAACAGACGGGCTTCACTAGATACAACCAAGAGGTTTTGGTGCTTCTGTGTAGTTTGTGTTGGAGTCTGAGTCTGAACAGCGTAGCTACACGCAGGCGCGCATGAGACACCGACCCGCAATGATTTATACAAGTAAGAAGTTAAAAACAGTCCCTTTAAGTAAGAAATCAGAATACTTGGATTATTAAGCAGCACACTTTCATTAATAGTTAGGTATAGGTTTCTCTGTAGAAGCATGAGAAGCAGACAGAGATGCACCTTTACAGCAGGGTCAGGGTTTATTTTGTTACCCCAGTGCCGATCAGCTGACGGTCTCTAATTAGCTCACCTCCCCCAAACACACATCCACACACACACACATCCACCTAATACATTATTAGCTCCTGTGTTGAGTAGGGGACCACCTGTTCTGTCCAGAGACTGTCGGCCCCTGGCTCTCAGATTAGCAGGGTTTTTAGTCAGTATCACTACAAACAGTCTGAGCCGAGCCGTCTGTTGGACCCGGCTCTTTGTGAATCTGTCTGTTCATGTTAAAACAAAGTCATCAGTCACTTTAGACTACAGGCTTTTAGCTGATGCTCTTATCCAGAGTGATAAAACGCTCTTGAACACTGAGTGCAACAACAGGATCATCAGTTTAGTCTGATGTGGTCTGCTTAGTGAAACATTAGAAAGAGAAATGTTCCTAGATTACTATTTTTTGTTTTGTCTGACTGCAGTGAGTGACTTTTTTTTTTTTTTTAACATTTAAACGTTTAAATCAATGCTTTGTTGTTATGTATGTGCTTTTGGTTGTTTCGCAAGCAACAGCAGCAGTTTAGAGAGAGATCACAACCAGAGCAGCTGGTGGATTTTCCGGGGAATCAACAAAGACAATAAACAGCAGTGAAGTTCTCAGGAAAGACGGCGGGCCCAGGGCATTTAATGAATAATGTGTTTGGCTCAATGGGCAGAAACATAATGGTATGATATGATTATGTGACCGGAAAAGGCTGCAGTGTGGAAGTACATTATCAAGTACTGCACTTATGTTCAACTTTGAGGTACTTGTACATTACTTGAGTAAGTTATGCTACTTTACACTTCTACTTCACCTTGTTGAACTAAATAAATATTATTCCTTTTACTCCGTTTGGCAGCTAGAGTTTCAACTTACTGTTCAGATTCACTTTCTACATACAAAAATAAGATCCATTGTTAAACTAACCAAGTAGTTCCACCAACACCATTAGACAGCTTCTTACATGTTAATATATCAGTACTAATAATCCAATCATTTAATATGAATAATTTATAGTAGAGTTAACAAATCAAGCTCACCACAAGGCCAATTTAGTGTCTGTTCTAGCCATATAGTAACATGAATATATATGAATAATTAGAACTGTCAATCGATTCAAATATTGAATCGCGATGAATTGCATGATTGTCCATAGTTGATCGTGATTAATGGCAAATTAATTGCACATTTTTTATCTGCTCAAAATGTACCTTAAAGGGAGATTTGTCAAGTATTTAATACTCTTATCAACATGGGAGTGCTTACTTCATACAAGCGTTTGTATATATTTATTATTGTCAATCAATTAACAACACAAAACAATGACAGAAACCCTCACAGGTACTGCATTTAGCATAAAACAATATGCTGAAATCACAACATGGCAAACTGCAGCCCAACAGGTAACAACAGCTGTCAGTGTGCTGACTTGACTATGACTTGCCCCAAACTGCATGTGATTATCATAAAGTGGGCATGTCTGTAAAGGGGAGACTCGTGGGTACCCATAGAACCCATTTACATTCACTGATCTGGAGGTCAGAGGTCAAGGGACCCCTTTGAAAATGAACATGACAGTTTTGCCTCAGCAAAATGTAGCGTAAGTTTGGAGCGTTATTTAACCTCCTTCACGACAAGCTAGTCTGACACGGTTGGTACCGATGGATTCATTAGGTTTTTCTAGTTTCATATGATACCAGTATCTTCACTCTAGCTTTAACAAAATCGCAATTTGCGTTAATGCGTTAAAGAAATTGCTGGTGTTAATGCCTTATTATCTCTTAACTTCACGCGTTATTATCGCGTTAACTTTGACAGGCCTATAAAGAATATATTCACACTCTGACATTTAACATAATGAGTACTTGGACATTCAAGAATGAAGTACTTCTGTAATTCTTATCAAGTCAAAATAAAAAATAAAAATGACTTTTACCTGTATTGGAGTATTTTTTACACACTCTGAGTACATTTTCCACCACTGGTCAACTGAAGTAAAGATAATTGAAGATTGAATGTAAAACTGCTGCCTCACCCAAACCAAACTATTTACCCAGTACAGTCAGTTAAATGTGTCAGGAGGTAAACTGGTGAAAATGGTGTGTAACTAATGTCATTCAAACCAAATCTTCACTAGAAACGTGTCCAATTTTCTGCGTGAAAGAGCTTTTCCTCGATGACTTCATTAAACACGTATGAAACGGAGGTGTTCAGATGGCTGTGTGTGTGTGTGTGCGCGTGCGCGTGCGCGTGCGGTAGTGTGAATCTTGTGCAGACGTGTCGAGGCTGGCAGTGAATCATCTTGTTGCATAACAGCAATCAGCTCTCACAGCAGCACACCTGTAGCACACAGCTACAGCTCTAATGAGTGTGTGGCCAGTCAAACATCTTACGGCCTTTTCTAATGCTGAATAACCTGCCAGAGAAACCCACGCACGCTGAATCACTTCAGCCTTAAAACTCTTATGAAATATTTATTCATCTTATTTAATAAGTAACTAAATGGCTTCATTGATTCTTAACTTTTGCCTATGTTGCATTGTTAATTTGTTGTTGCTGCCCCAATAATATAGTTACACAGTTTTATTTTTTTAATATTTTTTCTTTATTCTGTTGATTGATTATTTTTAGGGCCCGAGTGTATGGAAGTTTTTATTAGTTGTAATCCACCGAAGCGTTCCACAAATGTGTACCATGATTTCCAAATATTTCACTATCCACAAACATGTATTTTTGTATTTGTGTTATGTAAAGTCACATCTACAAAAATAAAAAGCAATTTGCAATTAAGCATATCTGTAAATACGTAGTTTAAGGTTTACATGTAAAGTGATATATACGCATTTGTGCATCTATTTCTACACGTGGAATGAAATTTGCGCATTTGCAGATCGCTTCCTGTGCATTTATGGGCCAAGTGACATTTGTAACTTTCCGCCTGTTTGTTTACGGAATTTTGTCCGATTGGTACCACAGCAGATCTGTAGATAATAGTTGATCTACAAATATTTCACTACCCACAAACGTAATTTTGTATTTGTGTTGTGTAAAGTCAAATTTTACACAACTTATACAGGATTTGCAAATACGCATAACTTACTCTGTAAATACGTATTTAAATTCCACATAAAAATGTTGTAGGTTTACATGTAAAGAGATATATATATATACGCATTTATGCATCCATTTCTACACATGGAATGATATTTGCGCATTTTTGCAGATCGCTTCCTGTGCATTGATGGGCCATTTGACATTTGCAAGTAAGTTATACGTATTTGCAAGTCGCCCTTTATTTTTGTGAATGTGACTTTACACAACACAAATACAAAAATGAACTGTATTGTGTTTCTATTATTTAGCCTGCCCTCATTTATGTAAATGGGGTGGACAAAATAATAGAACCACAAACTGCAGCCTCCAAAATGATCATACAGTTGAATCAACACCTCTCTAAAACAGTTACAACAAACGCTGCACATTATAACCTTCATGCAGGGTGGATTTACTGCAGCACTGTTGTATTAGACAGCATTAGTTTTATCCAGATGTACCTAATAAACTGTCAGCTGAGGGTATGTACTGTTGTGCGTGTGCTGCCAGTTGCAGCATGTAGGTTGGCCATGCCCTGCAGCAGGGGGAGACTCAAAGATCCCAAGAAAGTGCTGAGGCGTAACTTCACCTTCTAAAACAGAACAGTCTGTCTGAGAACTGCAGAGAACAGATTACCTGCAGAAAACATCGGCTTCTCTTTCTCTCTGTCTCTCTCTCTCTCTGATTCAGGAAACCCATTATGGACCTTGGATTAGGCTGTAAGGTTTCATTGTGGTAGTTTTGGTACACGGAGCATTATAGTTTTAACGTCCCATAAAGATTAAAAGCCCCACTTGTGGCCTCTAGAGGCTGCAGGGTTTATCACATCACAAAATACAAACGTGTTGGATTGAACAAACAACTTATTAATGATTTTACTTTTGTTAGATCCTTACCAGAAGTGAGACTGCCGATTAGGCTGTGATCAGGTTGTTAAATGTGCGTTAGGGCCTGCTACACCGACGAGTAGGTTTTGTCATCTATTCACATGGTTGATCACCAAAAGAAGGAATAAAAAAAGACGACAGCAGCCTCCAGCGACCGTAGTAACTATGACAGGATCAAAAGCGGAAGTCAGGCGGTGTAGTGTAGACGGTGTGAAACTCCATATGGAGTGGAGGTGTGGGGCGATGGGGCTTTCACCCAGGAGACTGGGGTTTGTGTCCCGTGTGAAACCAACAACGTTTAGTTGTCTTTGTGTTCACAAGCGTTAAGTTTCACTTTCACTTTTGAAACATAATTATTTTAAGCCAAAACACAATCATTTCCCCTCAACTTAACCAAGTGGTTTTGTTGCCTAAACCTAAAGAAGCTGTTTTGTTTGTGTTCAAACGTTTCTTGCAATTTTACGTGTTAGTACGTGTTGCTTTTCTGCTTTCACTTTTACAACGTGGTCTAGTTAGCGTAGTAGGCCCCAACTGACCCACATCTATGATGCTTATAGTGACCGACAATGCACATTTAATGGACTGATAACACTCGAATTGGGTGGAAATGTAAAATTTGTGCAACAAAGGTTTCGAGGCTGGAATCAAACCCGTGACGTTGCGGTAATGTGGCATGTGCTTTACCACAGGGCTCCATAAATTCGACCTTTTAAGGAGCTCTATACTGAATTCTGTGCATATCTATGATCGAGGGATTGCCTCCACATGGCTCTCAACATGGCCACGCAGCTAACAGAGCTTACAGTGTAAACAAACAGCACTAACAGTGTTGACCTGGGGGGAACCGGAGGGTGGGCGCTATACTTCTGTGCAATGACGCCATCGGTCGGGACGGCATTATCAGCTGTAACCGCTGTATGCCGGCCCGGATATGTCAACAAAGCACAGAGAAGTTTGTATTACACACACACACACACACACACACACACACACACACACACACACACACACACACACACACACACACACACACACACACACACACAGAGACTTCATTAGTAAATAGTTGTTTGCTGTCACTTTAATGCTCTGAATATGGTATAGATCACCTTTAAACGGGTTTATTTCAGCAACCAATTGTTACTGTTCAAGCAAACTGTGAATGTTTCATATTCTTTATCTGGTGCAGCCCAATGTACTTCAAGTATCCAAAGTAAAAGTACTCAATGCAGAAAAAGTGACTGTTATACTATAATATAATATACCTTTAGATTAATATTACTGATGCATATATGAGTAGGGAGCATTTTACTGGTGTAGTTGCTTAAGGTGGAGCTGAAGTGTACTTGGTTCCATTCCACCACTGGAAATATCACACCCTATAAAACAGTGTGTTTCTGTCCTGAGAACACAGAGTGCTGTTTTTTTTCCAACCTTAATTTCAGTTAATTACACAGATGGCAAGAATAAAAACCAGCAGCCGTCTTTGTCTTGAGAACCACTTTTGAGCTGTGAACGCTTCAGACAACAGTTTAATCTTGATCTAAGTTCCCTTAGAAAGAGAGAGAGAGAGAGAGAGAGAGAGACTTTGACTTTTGATATTTTTTAATTAAACATCGCACTTAAAACCCCGCAGTTGAAAACAACCTAGGGGGGAAAAAGATTGAAAAAATACACACCTAAAAACAGCCCAACTCATTCACCCGTCCACACACCTTCACTCACACACTCACACATCCACTCACCCAGAACCTCCCACCATCCCAACCCACTAGAATCACCCCAAAACCACAGAACTGTTCTGTTCGCCATTACACAGAACCCCAGTCCACCTAACAAACATAGAACATTACACAATTCAATACACAAAACCGTAGCAACCAGTTTCCCAGCGTGTGAACCAGCAGCTCGTACCAGTTCACATACATATAGTCAATCCCCCCCCCCCCCCCAACAGTACACACTGCCCCTTCAACCCCCACACACTCTGAACCCCACTCAATGTCATTGACCAGCATGGTCGTATA